>NC_090406.1:7891785-8175795 GCF_036365525.1 Heterodontus francisci
CTCCTTGCAAGAGCTGTCCAATTAATCGCACTCCTCTGCCCTTTCCCCATAGCCCTGCCAATTTTTCTCCTTCAAGTGTTCATCCAATTCCCTTTTGAATCTCCTATCACCCTTGCAGGCAGTGCAATCCAGATCATAATAGGCTCATTTGAATATTTCTCTTCTAGAATATTAGGGCGGCACAGTAGCGCAGTGGTTAGCACCGCAGCTTCACAGCTTCAGGGACCCGAGTTCAATTCTGGGTACTGCCTGTGCGGAGTTTGCAAGTTCTCCCTGTGACCACGTGGGTTTCTGCCGGGTGCTCCGGTTTCCTCCCACTGCCAAAGTCTTGCAGGTGATAGGTAAATTGGCCATTGTAAATTGCCCCTAGTGTAGGTAGGTGGTAGGGAATATGTGGATTACTGTAGGGTTAGTATAAATGGGTGGTTGTTGGTCGGCATAGGCTCGGTGGGCCGAAGGGCCTGTTTCAGTGCTGTATCTCTAAATAATTAAAAATAAATAAATATTCTTCAGGGCTATTAAAAAGAACATCCTTTCATTGTGTTCTGCTTTTTTAAATTAATATTTTTGCTTTCAGCGGCAAATGAGGCCTGGAATTCCCTCCCTCAACTTCTCAGTCTCTCCAATTCTCTTTCCTCCTTTAAGATGCTCCTTAAAACCTACCTTTTTGACCAAGCTTTTGGTCACCAGTCCTAAAAAATCTCCTTATGTGACTCAGTGCCAAATGTTCTCTGATTATGTTCCTGTGTAGTACCTTGTGACTTTTTGATATGTTAAAGGCAGTATATAAATGCCAGTTGTTGTTATTCATTCTTGGCGTGTGAGCATCTCTGGTGAGGCTGGTATTTACCATAGAATCACAGCACAAGCCATTCTATTCCACTATGACTGTTGCGCCTTAGGATGTTTTACTATGTTAAAGGTGCAAGTTGTTGCTGTTGCTTTTGTGGCGCTGGATGGTGGAGTGGGTCTTGCTTTTTGGGGTGGGTTTGAATCCATCTCAGACCAATGTTGTGAAGGTCCTCTTTATGGTTGGCCCTAAGGATCCTACTTGTGGCGAGTTTGGAAAGTACATTTCCCAGTTGATGGAGCTCGTGCAGCATGGAACACCCTCCTAGTTTGATGTTAGGTTGAGGGCCTCACTCAGAGAAGTCACCAGGATAGAACGTGTGGGAAATGGAAATGTCATGCTGATGAGGCGAGGGCGGGGGGGGGGGTGCGGTGGTTGGGTGAGGGGGGTGGGGTTTAGGCCTCTGAGATTTATCCTCCATACAAACAAGTAGTTCTAACCACATGTGCCCACCCTGTTCCCAAATCCTTTCAACCGCTTTTCCTGCATCCACATGGTTTCAGAGTGAAGAGACATTGAGCGAGAGAAAGTGTCCATGGAGTTAGGCTGTCATTCAGCATGAAACGCCTGTTCATTGTGATGGCTTCCATTCCGAATCAGCCAGGAGATAGGGCAAGGACTGGTCGCTCCCCACCTTCTCCCACATGCTAAAAGATAGAACTTCTTTTATTCACCTCGGAAGAGCAAGTGTCTGAGTGGTACAAGCACAAACCCATGACCTTCCAGCTCCAAGTCCCACGCTCAACCCAACTGAACTGCCCAAATTTAAAGGAAGCTTCCGTTCACTCCTGAGTCAGAAAGAGATACAGCACTGAAACAGGCCCTTCGGCCCACTGAGCCTGTGCTGACCATCAACCACCCATTTATACTAATCCTATATTAATCCCATTTTTCCCTCTCACATCCCCACCTACACTAGGAACAATTTTTTTTTTAACAATGGCCAATTATCAACCCACAGGTCTTTGGCATGTGGGAGGAAACCAGAGCACCCGGAGGAAACCCACAGGGAGAACTTGGAAACGCCACACAGGCAGTGCCCAGAACCAAACCCGGGTTGCTGGAGCTGTGAGGCTGCGGTGCTAACCACTGTGCCACCCTGTGTTGTGACACAGGTCATTACCAGCAATGGGTGACCCAGAATGAAAAAGTGACTCATTCTCAAGCACTAACCTCACTAACGACAATCAGGAGGATTTGTCACTATAAAACGCGTTGAATGTTGATGTCGTCATCAGGGACACTGGCTTAGAAGAGCTACTGACTAAAAATGTGGTGTGTGGGAGCTTCTTTGTTTATTCATTCACGGGATGCCGGCATCACTGGCAAGGTCAGCATTTGTTGCCCATCCCTTGAGAAGGTGAGGGTCAGCCGTCTTGAACCACTGCAGCCCATATGGTGTAGGTACACCCACGGTGCTGTTAGGCAGGGAGTTCCAGGATTTTGACCCAGCAACAGTGAAGGAAGAGCAATATAGTTCCAAGTCAGGATGGTGTGTGGCTAGGAGGGGAACCTGAAGGTGGTGGTGTTCCCATGCGCCTGCTGCCCTTGTCCTTTGAGATGATAGAGATGGCGGGTTTTGGAGGTGCTGTTTATGTTACTTTAACCAGCACAGTCGATGCCAAATAACCTCTTCACTAATGTTGTTTCAGCTAAGAAACAGCGAGTCTCAGTAACTCCCCCAGTGGAATATCCCCTGATGATATCATTATTTCTTGCTGTTATTTTTACATTAGAGTAGTGACTATGGCACTGAGCTGGCAACACAGAGGTTATAAAGTCGAATCCCACAAATGGCAACTTATGAAATTTAATTTCATAAACCTGCTCTTTTGTTAGCTGGCCACCAGTAAAAGACAATCAAGAAAACCCAGTTGTTTCACTAACGTCCTTCAGGAAAGGTAAATTGCCACCCTGCCCACTTAGGCCTACATGTGACTCCAGCCATACACTCTATGTGATTGACTCTTATTGCCCTCCAAGGTGAAGGAAAGCCTCACCACCACCTTCTCGGGGCAACAAGGGAAGGGCAATAAATGTGGTGATGTGAAATCTTGCTATGTGGAAATTTGCCTCTCTGTTTTCGACACAATAACAGTGGCTGTAGCACAATGATGCCCACATCCTTAGAATAAAAAAACTTCACCGAACTGAAACTACAGAAACAATATCAATTAGAATTCTTTATCAGTTCTGTTTTCTGCACTGACTCTTGCTGGGGCCCTGGTATATATCCTTGACCTTGACTCTCCCTGAGGCAGGGATCATAGGATCATAGGAACATAGGAAATAGGAGCAAGAGTAGGCCATTCGGCCCATTGAGCCCGCTCCGCCATTCAAACAGATCATGGCTGATCATCTACCTCTACGCCATTTTTCCCCACTATCCCCATATTCCTTGTTGTCATTAGTATCCAGATGTCTATCGATTTCTGTCTTCAACATGCTCAACGATTGAGCTTCCACAGTCCTCTGGAGGTAGAGATTTCCAAAGATTCACCACCCTCTGAGTAAAGAAATTCCTCCTCAACTCAGTCTTAAATGGCCTGCCCCTTATTCTGTGTTCCCTTGTTCTAGACTCACAGCCAGGGGAAACATCCTATCCACCCGGTCACGCCCTGTAAGAATTTTGAAAGTTTCAGTGAGATCATCTCTCGTTCTTCAAAACTCTAGAGAATAGAGGCCCAGTTTCTGCACTCTCTCGTCATAATCCCGCCATCCCAGGGATTAATCTGGAGAACCTCCATTGCACTCCCTCTATGACAAGTATATCCTCCCTTAGATAAGGAGACTAAAACTGTACACAATACTCCAAGTGTGGTCTCACCAACGCTTTATACAATTGAAGCAATACATCTTTACTCCTGTACTCAAATCCCCTTGCAATGAAGACCAACATACCATTTGCTTCTTAATTGCTTGCTGCACTTGCATACTAGCTTTTAGTGACTCATGAACAAGGACACCCAGGTTTCTTTGGACATCAACACTTTACAACCGCTCACCATTTAAGAAATATTCTGCCGTTCTGTTTTTTTCTACCAAAGTGGATCACTCCCCCCTGGGGTAGTGTCCCCTCATACAGACCCTGACTCTTGCTGGGATACAGCTTCATGGAGCCAGACCTCTCTCTGAGACCTTGCCCAAGTGACCATTCTTTACATGTGAGCCTCAATAGTTAGTGGAAGGCTGAAATAAAAACAAGAAATGCTGGAAATACTCAGTAGATCTGGCAGCATCTGTGGAGAGAGAAGCAGAGTTAATGTTTCAGGTCAGTGACCCTTCTTCACAACTAGCAGATATTAGAAATGTGAAAGGTTTTAAGCAAGTAAAGCGGGGGTGGGGCAAGAGATAACAAAGGAGAAGGTGTAGATAGGACAAGGTTACAGAGAATAACCGACCAGAAGGCCATGGAGCAAAGGCAAACAATATGTTAATGGTGTGTAGTGGAAGGCTGTTTGATTGTGGAGAGCTTCACAACAGAGCCCAAGTCATGCCCTTATGCAGTGTGCACATATATAAACATTCCAGCACTGGATCACTGGGTCACTGGATCACTGGACACTGGATAGCAATCTGGAACATTTGCCTTGGTTGATTCGTTTGGCTCTGCTGAGCCCAGGGTTGGTGAGTCCACTTGCAACACCTCTATCACCAGGCGGCATTTTAGAAAAAGGAATTTGCATTCCTATAGCACCTGTCACAATCTCAGGACCTCCCAAAGCAGTTCACAGCCAAGGTACTTTATTTTTGTACTACAGCCACAATTGTTGTGTAGAAAACAGGGAGGAAAATTTCCACACAGCAAGATCCCACAAATGACAATGATATAAATGACCAGATAGTCTATAAAATATAATATAAATATATATATATTATAGAATATAAGAGCAGGGAGGTTATGATGGAGCTGTATAAAACGCTAGTTAGGCCACAGCTGGAGTACTGTGTACAGTTCTGGGCACCACACTATAGAAAGGATGTGATTGCTAACGGCTAACTGGAGAGGGTGCAGAGGAGATTCACCAGGATGTTGCCTGGGCTGGAACATTTCAGCTATGAAGAGAGACAGGATAGGCTAGGGTTGTTTTCCTTAGAGCAGAGAAGGCTGAGGGGAGATATTATTGAGGTATACAAAATTATGAGGGGCATTGATAGGTTAGTTAGGAAGAAACGTTTTCCCTTGGCAGAGGGGTCAATAACTAGGGGGCATAGATTTAAGGTAAGGGGCAAAAGGTTTAGAGAGGATTTGAGGAAAAAAAATTTCACCCAGAGGGTGGTTGGAATCTGGAATGCACTACCTGAAGGGGTTGGTAGAGACAGGAACCCTCACAACATTTAAGAAGTATTTAGCTGAGCACTTGAAATGCCATAGCATACAAGGCTACGGGCCAAGTGCTGGAAATGGGATTCGAATAGTTAGGTGCTTGATGGTCGGCATGGACATGATGGGCCGAAGGGCCAGTTTCTGTGCTGTATAACCCTATGACTCTACAGTCTGTTTCTTAAGCGATGTCAGTTGAGCGATAAATAACGAGCAGCACGCCCCCTGAAACTGCCCAGGAAGCTGCAAAAGTTTCATTTTTACAAGAGCTGCTGAATTCTCGCAGGGGATTTTTGGTCTGTGTATTAATTTAATATTTCAGGGAAATCTGCAATGAGATAACTTCCTATTTATTGTGCTAGGCAGTTTCCAAGGAAGCCATAACCTGCTTTGGTAAATACAGTGCCATATTGCTGACATTATTTCCTGGCTTGACATAAACAATTTTGCAATGTGTTCAGTGCAGGGTGGAGTGAACTGTTTGATGTCCCCATAGTAAACTCCAGCTCATTTGCCTCGTGAGCTCCCCCAGTGGCTCCATTAGTTAAGGTAGTGTGTACCTGAGTGATAGGGAGCAATTTCTCCAGTCTGCGCTGTGCTGGTTGAGGCACTGCCGTTAGCTTAATTGAGGGGAAATTAGCAGAGTCCCCCGTTCCCAATCCCACCTCTTCATATGTGTGGATGCTGCATGAAGATTCTCTTAGGCTTGGCTATTAATGCTTTGCTCCCTGCATAGTCACTGTCCATTGTCACAAGTGAAGGATGGTCACTTGGATGAGGTTCTGGAGGATGACAACTGCACCCAATGTCGGCCTTGGTTCAATGGATAGCATGCTCATCTTTGAGCCAGAAGATTGTGTGTTTGAGATCCACTCCCAAAACTTGAGTGCAAAATCTAGGCTGACACTCCAGTGCAGTACCGAGGGAGTGCTACACTGTCTTACAGATGATATGTTAAACTAAGACTCCATCTCCACTCTCAGGCATGTAACTGATCTCATGACACTATTTCAAAGAAGAGCAGGAGAGTTCTTCCTGGTGATCTGGATAATACTTATCCCTCAAACAAAATTATAAAATAAATTATTTAGTCATTACCATATTGCTGTTTGTGGCAGCATGCTGTGTGTGAATTGGTTGCTGTGTTTCCTACATTACAGCAGTGACTACATTGTGTCATGCTAGGCCCCCACCTGCCAAGAATGAGGCACATTAATTTTGTCATGAACATTGATTTTAAACTGTTGCTGGAGCGAGGAAGTGACTTGTTAAACAGATCAGCCATGGCTGAAAAAGACATTTGTATAATAACAGACAGTGCTTGGAAGGACAAAGTACAATTCCCTGACACATTCAACCCACAATGGACCTTGATCATCAGGTATTGTGTGTAAGAGGAACATTCCAGAGACTGCTAAGGTGATGCAATCTAGGACTGGTTAGACCAACTGGTCACATGACTAACTGGCTGTTCCAGGTTTTTTTGAACTAGCCACAGAGAGTTTGAACTCAGAAAGACTGTTTGCTCCTGGACTGAGAAAATCTCTCCTGTCTGCTCCCATCTCTTTCTCACAAGCGTCTGAATCCACTGAAGACACATGATCCCAAGAGAGAAAAGTCTCCTACAGTGAACAAGGTTTAAGAAGAATACTGGGCCCCAACAAAAAGCAAGACCTACCTACAATTAAGGACTCTACAGTGAGCTTGAAGAATCATAACAAAAAATCTTCAGATATTGCCTCAAACTTTTCCACTTTATTTTTCTTCTGATCTTTTCTGTTTCTATTTGCACGTGTATATTGTGTATGCATGCTATCGTGGGCGCGTCGTGTATCCCTGGGCGTCAACCGAATTAGAGTTTAAGTTCAAGTTTCATAAATTTCAACTTTTCTTCTTTAAACCTAAGAAAACCTGTTTGTGCTCATTTCTTTGCCTTATAATTGGAAAGTGGTGAACAAGGATTCACCCAGGGAGAACTAAAAACACAGTGTTTTAAAAATTAAACCCTGTTACGGTAAGACCAGGTGAAGGCTGAGAGGGATTCCTAGACACCTTTCTCACCTGGTCGTAACAGAAATTTGGGTGCTAGCGTTTGGAATTTACCCACAGACAAACGAAAGAAATTGGAAGTGGGAAGCCAAATTGTTCCCAATCAAAAAAGAGCAAGATTTCAATCCAGGTTTTCTTGTGGTTGTGTGTGATTGAATACAAACATGTCACCTGAAATGCTGTAACCTGCAAGGCTACGGACCAGGTGCTGGAAGGTGGGATTAGTTTGGGCAGCTATTTTTTCCAGCCGGCGCAGACATGATGGGCTGAATGGCCTCCTTCTGTGCTGTAACTTTTCTATGGTTCTGTAACTGAAGCCAGTAGCTCCGCAAGCCAAGGTGAAGTAACTTGGGATAAGTTAAAAGCACTGTGTATGGAGGAAAATGGCTGAGCAGTGTGGGATCACTGTACGTGGCAAGGCTAGGAAGTCTGAACTCCTAAGGTTAGTGGCCAACCATTATTCCCCTGAATCTGAAGAAGCAGAAACAGGGTTGGAAGCAGACCCAGAGAGTTAGCAAAGATACAACTGGAACAGAGAAAACTTGATTAGAGGAGAAGGAGAAAGAAAGAGCCTTCCAGAAGGAACATGTAGAAAATGAAAGGCAGGAGAAGAAGAGAGAAAGAATATTCCGGAAGGAATGTGAGGAGAGAGAGCTGAAACGGCTAGAGTTAACTAGGCAGCGACAGAGTAACCCCAGTGAAAGCATAGCCAATATGGAGGAGCGTAATTCAGGGCTGGGTACAAAATTGTTAAAACTAGTTCAACTAATCCCAAAATTCACTGAGGAAGATGTAGAAGCATTGTTTGTGTCCTTTGAGAAACTGGCAAGGCAGCTAAAATGGTCAGCTGAGACCTGGCCTCTTTTATTACAAAGCAAGCTAACTGGAAAAGCCCATGCGGTTTCAGGTAACAGAGGAATTACCAGAAGATGCCTAACTCTATAGATGCTGTTTTGTTAGCTAGTAATCAGTCCCAATATTGCTGAACATCTGTCACATGGCAAGTCTCATATTACCACATGAGAGTTCATCAAATTATGAACTGACCAAAAAAACTATCCTTGGGGCATATGAATTAGTACCTGAAGCCTGTCGCCAAAAGTTTAGAACCCTCAAGAAGCAAGCTAATTCAACTTATCTGGAGTTTGAAAGCAGCAAGCAGCTGGCTTTTGACCAGTGGCTGAGGGCTCTTAAAGTACAGCTCAGCGATGAGAATCTCAGAGAAGTAATTCTGTTAGAGGAATTTAAACATTCTCTCCCACTCTCCATAAAGACCCATGTAAAGGAGCAGCAGGTCCAGAGAGTCCAGCCGATGAGTTTGCTTTAATTTATAAGTCAGTTTCCCAGGAAGAACCTTTCCTAGTCATGCCTACAAATCCGAAAAGGACAAAGGGTGGGAAAGTGTTAGGAGCCCAAGCAGTCCTGGGAGAGAAAGAAAGGCAGGAGACACAGAGGGCCCTCCTCCAGCCAAAGAGGAAGGTGTTGTGAGCAAGAGTGAGACCCAGAGACCTAAAACCAAGAAAACCTGTTTGTGCCTGTTTCTTTTCCTTATAATTGGAAAGTGGTGAACAAGGTTGTAACAACTGCAAAAAATTACTTCATTGGCTGCAAAGCACTTTGGGAACATCCTGAGGTTGTGAAAGGTGCTATAGAAATGCAAGTCTTTGTTTTTTTTTTAACTTGAACTTGAAGCCACAGAGGAATTACGAGAAGATGCCTAACTCTATAGATGCTGTTTTGTTAGCTAGTAATCAGTCCCAATATTGCTGAACATCTGTCACATGGCTCGAAGTGGGTGATTCCTGCTGTTAGTTATCTGCCATCAATTACGCATCTATCATAACCTGCCATTTCTCTGCAAAAAAAGAAGAAAAGCCCTGCAATTTCTTTTCCCAAATCATCAGTTGTTTTCATGATGAAATACTGGAGATTTTTTTTTTAGAGATGCAGCACTGAAACAAGCCCCTTGGCCCACCAACTCTGTGCCAACCATCAACCACCCATTTATACAATTATATATACAAATTATATATAATCCTACATTAATCCCATATTCCTACCACATCCCCACTATTCTCCTACCACCTACCTACACTCGTGGCAATTTACAATGGCCAATTTACCTATCAACCTGCAAGCCTTTGGCTGTGGGAGGAAACCAGAGCACCCCACAGAAACTCACACGGTCACAGGGGGAACTTGCAAACTCCATACAGGCAGTGCCCAGAATTGAACCTGGATTGCTGGAGCTATGAGGCTGCGGTGCTAACCACTGTGCCACCCTAATGCCTGCAGCTTAAGTTATAATGAGCCCATACCCCACTGCCATTTAAATCTAATTATGTGCCATTAGTACTGAAAAGTACTTTGTTGGCAGTGAAATGCTTTCTGGTGATCTGAGATCATGAAATGCACTTAAATAAATTCAAGTCTTTCTTTAGAGACTGATTAGAAAGGTTTTCTTGGCTTCTTTTACACAATTTGTACATGAGGCCACAAATAATTTCTGATCAATAGTTACATCTGAAAGAGGCAGTTGCTCAGCTTTTGCCTGTTTTCTCGGGTTTCTGTAAATGTTGGTGATCCCAGCACCCGCTCGTACCTGGCTCATCCGCTTTGTTCTGGCATGTATTCTGTGCTGCGTCTGGGAATTCCAGTTGTATGATGAATCAGGAACTGATCCAATCCCGGGTTAGCAATCTTTGCGTTGTGCTTGACCCCGAGCTAAGCTTCCGATCGCATATTCGCATCATCACCAAAACCGCCTACTTCACCTCTGTAACATTGCCCAACTCAGCCCCTGACTCAGCTCATCTGCTGCTGAAACCTTCATCCACACCTTTGTTACCTCTAGACTTGATGATTCCTCAGCTGTTCCGGGGATCTCCCATCTTTCATCCTCTCAGCCAAAACTCTGCTCCCACTTGGTTCCAGTCGCCCATCACCTCTGTTCTTGCTCACTTACATTAGTTTCTGCTTTGGCAGTGCCTCAATTTTAAAATTCTCATACTTGTTTTCAAATCCTTCCATGGCCTCTTCTCTCCCCGTCTCTCTAACCCTCTCCAGTGCTCCAATGCTCAGAGATTTTACACTCATCCAATTCTGGCCTTTTGCACATCCCCGATTTTAATCCTTCCACCATTGGTGCCCAAGCCTTCAACTGCCTAATCTCTGAAATTCCTTCCCAAAACCTCTTTTGTCCCCTATCTCTCTTTCCTCCTTTGAGACACTCCTTAAAATCTACCTCCTTGACCAAGCTGTCCTTATATTACTTAAGCTAGTTGGCAAAAGAAGCAATGGTGACATGAGGAAAAACATTTTCACGCAGCGAGTGGTTAGGATCTGGAATGCACTGCCTGAGAGTGTTGTTTAGTTTAGTTTAGAGATACAGCACTGAAACAGGCCCTTCAGCCCACCGAGTCTGTGCCGACCATCAACCACCCATTTATACTAATCTTACACTAATCCCATATTCCTACCACATCCCCCCCTGTCCCTATATTCCCCTACCACCTACCTACATTAGGGGCAATTTATAATGGCCAATTTACCTATCAACCAGCAAGTCTTTTGGCTGTGGGAGGAAACTGGAGCACCTGGAGGAAACCCACGCAGACACAGGGAGAACTTGCAAACTCCACACAGGCAGTACCCAGAATTGAACCCGGGTCGCTGGAGCTGTGAGGCTGCGGTGCTAACCACTGTGCCACTGTGCCGCCCAGTGTGGTGGAGGCAGATTCAATCGAGGCCTTCAAAAGGGAATTGGATTGTTATCTGAAAAGGAAGAATCTGTATGGCTTAGCGGAGAATACGGGGGATGGGGACTAGGTAAATTGCTTCTTCAGAGAGCCAGCACAGACATGATGGGCCGAATGGCCTCCTTCTGTGCTGTAACAATTCTATGATTCTATGAATTTATGTGGCTTAGGGGTGTGTGGTGGGTCTCTCCCAGAGGCATTTTCCAGCTACCCCCCCACCACAACTTCTGATGTCAGGGGGTCTGCAAAATTAAGCCCACTGTCTCCAAACCAGAGACCTGGAGGGGAATGTAAAAGAGAATCAGCAGAACAAATGAGCTGAAAATCTTAAAATAAAGCAGAAAGTGTTGGAAGTACAAGAACTGCAGCAACAGACCTCTCACCCAGTCTTACGATCAAATCATGGAGTAACAGCTTTGCCTGTGTATGACAAGCCCAATGTCCAGTGCACAGACAGGCAGTATTTTCCCACACTGCAGTCCAGTTTCTCGCTGGATTTTCAGCGTGTCACCTGTTCCCCAACCAATCCACTACACTCTGTATATTGTTTTTGATATAAGTGGCAATTACAAAGTCATTATTGCCACTAATTTATCTTAAATGTAAGATAGTGACTAATAAATCCAATGGGGAATTCAGGAGAAACTTCTTTACCCAGAGAGTGGTGAGAATGTGGAACTCAGGGTGGGCCGAAGGGCCTGTTTCAGTGCTGTATCTCTCTATGTCTCTATGGGGAGTGATTGAGGCGAATAGTATCGATGTATTTAATGGGGAGCTGGATTAACAGGTGGCGGAGAAAGGGTTAGAAGGATGTGCTGATCGGGTGAGATGAAGTAGGATGGGAGGAGGCTGTAAACCGTGGGGCAGAGTCAACTCCCTCTTGGCCCCTTTATTCCCTTCACCCACTTGATCCTGGCCATCACGTGGGACTAGGTCCTCTTAATTCAGGCTCAGGCTGGGTGTTCGGGATATCGGGGTTACAGGAGAGCCACCCTCCACCTAATCCACCGGCTACAGTTAATGGCTTAGTACAAAGAGGAGGAAACTCAGTCCTTTCTTTAACTATCGATTTACTTTAGTCACATTGTTGTACAATGTAAGAATAAGGCTTATACACTTTGTTAGACAAAAGCATGCAACTCAAACTGGGTTATACAGTTAATAACAAAGCTAGTTAGAATTGATAAGCACACCCACTAGGTTGCTTTGACCTTTCCCTGACCTAGTCACAGAAAACAAAGGATAATACCCGAAAAAGGGGAGAGCTGACGCTGGCCAGGCGTTCCGTTCCCTCTCTCTGTTACGTCGTCGCCGCATAACTGATGCAGGGTCTTGCACTTCCGCGATGGTTGGTCTCTGCTGGCTCTATGCCTGAGATTCTCCATATTTATTCTCTTTCTTATCTCTTCAAAACTGTGCTGTCTCTTTCCTGTTGGCTTAGGCCTGCTCACCTCGTTCGTATCTTCTCCCTATTGGCCCAGGCCCAAAGACCCCGGTATCACTCTGTGTCCAAATAAGGCTCTATTCCTGTGATCTCTCCCTTGTCTTGTCACATAAATTAATTAGTTCAAACTTGTTTTTCCAACACAGGCCAGTGTCTGAGCTGAGGTTACTTTAGTTCATGAGCTATGCAACAGTTTGTAACAGACTCCGTACTTCTTGCAGCCCCTGGCCAACATGGCTCATGTGGAGCATAAACACCAGCACAGAGCAGATGGGCCGACTGGCCTGTATCTGTGCTGTAAATACTATGTAACAAAAAATACACACCTGTGAAGACAAAAGACCAGGTAATGTTTCAGATATATCCCATTGATCAGTTATTATTGTGGCCTGATCTGGAAATTGAGTAAGGGGAATAGAGTGGAGTCAGAAACAGGGGATGGATTGAGGTTAGAATGATGCAAGTGTTGTTTAAGTTTGGCTGAAGTTAATAGGTGCAAGTTCGGGAAGTATCAGAGAAAGCTGATGCAGGTAATAGATGTCAAGAAGCCACAGATTCTGCACAAAAACAATTGGTGTCAAATATGGTGTGAAAACAAAAGGAAAATACAAACCTCAACAGTCATTGAATTAACAGATGAAAGATCTTTCATCAAGATTTGTTAATAGTTTGGTTATCAAAATCTAAATCTCACTCTGTCATTTCAATCCATCCTTGATCTTCTTAGATTCGACGCAGTTTATGGTTGGAATGGGGGCGGGTACAAAAATGAAATAAAATTAGAAGATGCTGAAATATGTCTTGTTAGTCAGAGTAAAGATGGGTTGTAATATTTAGATGTGCATGTGCCCTTCGTCAGAACTGAAGACTAAGAGAGAAGGTAACGGTGGGGAAGAAGGAGAAAGCAAGGGGGGGTGGGGGGGAGGGCGAGAATCAAGATAAACTAAAACAGAGAGAGGAAGTCAATGAGTTTCATGACCTGCAAATCGCTAAATAGAAAACAGTGAGATGAAAAGAGAGATGAAGATTGAGGGTGACGGAGAGCGATTAAAGAAAGAAATAGAATGGGCGCGTAGTTAATGTGAAAAGAGAGGGAAGAGATCAACACAATGGCAAAGGCAAGAAAATGGGGAAAGAGCAGAGGAAAAGCCACGACTGCCACAAGGTCTTCGAGAACGTACTTTATGGTCTGGCGCTAGAAATTGTCCACAAGAGCAGTTAGGTAGTAAAAACAATGTCCCTCTGAATAGGAACCTGCCATCCTTCCCCAGTCTGGCCTACAGGTGGCTCCGGTCCCAGGCTACATGGTCAACTCTTAATGTCGTCATGGAAACTAGGGATGGGGAATAAACGCTGCCCTGCCGGTGTTTCCCACATCCTGTCTCCCCTCTCAGGCGGATGTAAAAGATCCCATGACGTTATTTGAAGGAGAGCGAGGGAGTTCTCCCCAATGTCCTGGGACCAATACTTACCCTCAAGCAACATCCTTCTCGAAAAGCAAACAGATGATCAGGTTGTTTGTGGCAGCTTGCTGTGGCTGCCACGTTTCCTACATCACAGCGGTGACTATACTTCAATAATAATTTCACTGGCTGTAAAGTGTTTTGGGGCATTCCGAGGTCATAAAGTGCACTCTATAAATACAAGTCTGTTTTTCTTTCTTAAGTGCAACTCTGCAGCTTCACCCAAGATAATTGTGAACAAAATGATGTTGAAATCATGTGTCGGCAGTGTAATGTGATTGCAAGAATCTTGTGCTCAAGTTTATTGTGCTTCAATCCCAAGCGCTTTAAATGACAGCTAAAGGACGAGGGCCGTAGACGCATGAGAACACCACCACCTGCAAGTTCCTCTCCAAGCCACACACCTTCCTGACTTGGAACTATTTCGCCGTTCCTTCACTGTCACTGAGTCAAAATCCTGGAACTCCCTTCCTAACAGCACTGTGGGTGTACCTACCCCAAATGGACTGCAGCGGTTCAAGAAGGCGGCTCACCACCACCTTCTCAAGGGCAGTTAGGGATGAGTAATAAATGCTGGCCTTGTCAGCAATGCCCTCATCCCAAGCATGAATAATTTTTGAAAAATGATAAATGCAAATGCTTTCATTCCAAGGAGGAACTTTGACCCAGAAGCACTGTCCCTCCATGGTGCACAGAAACCTTTCATTTTCCTTGTAAGGTCCAAAAACTTCAAATGGAAGTATTTCTCTGTGGCGGTCTTTTTTTCCCCCCTGAATATTTATTCTGACTATGATTTCTTCAAAGCATCTTTTCTACATTTCAAGGCTCCATATAAACGTGTGGGTGTTGACTGAGATCTACTTTTTAAAAAAATATCTAGTTATGGCCTAGAACAGCGTTAGAGCCAATATTTTATTTCTTTCCACGTTCGAGCTGCTGGGTTTGTCAGCAACAAGCCACAACACACAAAAGCCGGAAAATTCAGATGACAACTTACACCTACGTCATAAAATAGCACTTCCTGAAGAACAAGAAAGATTGTGAAGACCAACTGTTGTAAAACATGAAACGTTAAGATTTGTCACTCAGTCTTTAGGTCTGGGGTGGGATGTGAGTAGGTTGCTATGGGAGGGGATGAATAACGTTTGAACAAGTTTGAAAGGAGAAAATGGTGAACAGTACACTTAAGTGAATAAACTCTTTCATTTGCGCCTAGGATTAATGGACACAAATACTAGGTTCACAAGCCCTGAGTGGAGAAAAGAACATTTCCTCCCCACAGAGTAAGTGGAACAGACTCCCAGAGAATGGGAAGCTGATTCAGGGTCAATTTAAAAAAGAGGAGCCAACTCAATGTTGCAAAGGGAAGTTGAGGGGTAGAGAGGAATTATTAAAAATAAATGTTTCGTGTCACGATAAAGAACTGCATAAAACACTTGTTAAGCCGCAACTGGAGTATTATGTGCAGTTCTGGCCACCACATTACAGGAAAGATGTGATCGCACTAGAGAAGGTACAGAGGCAACTTACAAAGATTTTGTCAGGACTGGAGAATTTTAGTGTTGGCGTACGTGTCTGCTTCTGTGATTCCCCCTCATGCTGAGCACCTAAATTCAATCCTGCAGCTGAGAGCAGTTACCGTGGAGACCAGATATTTCCGCATAGCAAGAGATGAAAATAGATCGGACACATAGCTCTAGTTAATAGTCAGTTTTAATGGGGCACTTTCTCTTGCAGTATGCAGGTGGGTAAACCCTGGCTCCATTATAACAATCCATTGGCTCTCTTTACTGGAGAGCAAGAGAAGATATTAGACTGAATCTCAGCTCAGTCGATAAGTTATAGCCAGGGAGGCTGTAAATATAGCCTTGGGGAGATTGAGCTGCAACTCTCCCAAGGGCCACAAGGGAAGGGGAAAGGGGTTGCAGATGGCTCCGAGCCCGAGTGCTAATTGATCAGTGACATGGAAGCTGCTGCAGTCTAGTCTCTCCAGTGTCAGATATTCATAACTCTGACCGATTCACCTACAATAGGAAGGATGGACAGGTCATGTTAAACCTTTATTCATCACTGGTGAGGCCTTAGTGGAATACTGCATCTAATTCTGGGCAGCACACTTTAGGAAGGATGCCAAGGCCTTGGAGAGGGTGCAAAAAAGAGACTTACCAGAATGGTACCAGGGATGAAGGACTTCAGTTCTGTGGAGCAACTGCAGAAGCTGGGGTTGTTTTCATTAGAGCAGAGAAGGTTAAGGGGAAATATACTGGAGGCATTGAAAATCATGAAGGGTTTTGAGAGAGTAAATAGAGAGAAACTGGTTCCAGTGGCAGGAGGGGCGGTAACCAGAGGACACAGATTTTGAAATAATTGGCAAAAGAACCAGGGAGAGATGAGGAGAGTGTCTTTTTACCCAACGAGTTGTTATGATCCAGTATAGATGAAAGGAAGATTCAATAGTAATTTTCAAAAGAGAACTTGAAAAGGAAAAAATTGCTACTCGGAAAGAAAAGGAGAAGTAGGAATATTAAGATAGGCCTTTCAAAGAGCCAGCACAGGCACGATGGGCTGAATGGCCTCCTTCTGAGCTGTACGAATCTTTGGAAAGGAGCTGTTTGGTGAGTCTTAGAGCAAATGAACTTCTGAGTCAATGACAAGGCAGCAAACAAGGGTTGCAGATGATGTCGTCAACCTGAAGTTGTTTACACTTTACTTCCCAATACAGATTATTGAGAAATATCCATAGATCTGAATTGAAAACAAACATACTTCGCACCTCTTTTCGTCATTTCATCATTCTTTTGCTTTTGCCGATGCAATGTGCCAAAGGATGTGAGTGGATTTTGAACGAGTAACATCGGTTCCACATCTTGTCCAGTATGGATTCTAAAAGAAAGATCATTTATATAAAAACAGAAAATGCTGTTGATCAGGGAGCAGCTATGGAGAGAGAAACAGAGTTAACGTTTCAGGTCGATGACCTTTCATCAGTTCTGAATCACTTGACCTTTCATGACCACAGGACATCCCAAAGTGCTTCATAGCCGATGAAGTACTTTTGGAGTGTAGTCAATATTTGACAGTGGAGCATGAATTTGTTCGACACCTTGGCATATTCATGCGCACTCCCTGATTGTCAGCTGCTTAATGAGACACCACTACGTTAAAGTCCAACCTCCATTGTGTGTAGAGTTACTTCCTTTTGCCATAGTAACCTGGAACTTATGGTGTTGACTTCCTGAAGTGGTTAGAGGTGATCACGATCTGAATCATGCTACACCAGTGGCGCTGATAATTTATTCGCCTCTGGCACAGTCCGGATTCTCTGTACCTATGTGCTCTCTCCCGTTACAAAGAAACTGAATTTAAGCAGTGCTGTAACCAAACTTTCAGGACATTCCAAAGCACTTTGCATCAACTAGTCGGGGAGAAACAATATTAAACCTGACTTAGCTGTCAGGAGCCGACCATTCCAGATCTTAAACTGCTCTATAGAGCAGGTGGCAAGGACAGCCCCCCAAAGCCACCCACGCGGAATCCTTCTTTGCATTCGTATGATGTCAGTATAATCTGGCTGAAATTTTGATTGGACAGTCTGAGTCAGAAGCAACTGTGGTTTTCCTGCCAGGTGAAGATAGTGGGAAGAAGACCTCAGACAGGTAAGTTTTTTTAAATTTTCCTTGTGGGATCCGGAGGTGCAGGAGTGCATCAACTTCCTTTCTATCCCACTTATCGAACACGCGATCCACTCAAGATGGCTCCAGAAGCCAATCTCACCATATATTTGGTGACCGTGAATGGCCACCAGGTGGACACTAATGGGCAGCGCTCTCTTTCTCTTTAACCGCAAGATTAATGTGATCTTCAGGATGTGGAAATAAATCCCACTGTCAAACCTCCAGGGATCTTCTGCTCCCCCCTTTAAATGCTATCCTATCTCCACATTTTCCTCATTGGCAGCAGTGGGCACCTTCTGGGTGATGGGCATCATCGCAGGAGCCTGCCCTGCAAGTATATGGGCTGAGATCTGTGGGTGGGAGGGGATTGAGGTAATGGGCAGCTGTTCTGCCTCAAGCCGCCTCCAACAGGAAGGGAGAAGTCCAGCTTTTGGGGTTCCAGTATGAGACTCTGAGATACTAATGTCAGCTTCTGTCAGAAATCCCTCTCTGTCACTTTATGGCCCCATTGAATCAGTCCAGGAAACAGCGTTAAGTGTTTCTACGATGGAATTTGCAGGGTCCTGATCTTGTGAAACCTCAGAACCCTCACGCCATGAGATTACCAGGAACTGGACACTGAGCAGTTGTTAGTCTTTGCTGCTATAAATCTAGAGATAACTAGAAGTTCCTCCCTTAGCTCGATCGTGGTGTCAAGAATCTAACCAGGCAGCTAACAAAACTGACACTGCATGCATGCAGGAGAATGTGGTGCCTCCCCCATCATTTTTATAAAGGACAAGGTGTCCTGCACTCCAAATCTCACTCTTGAAAAATGTACATGTATTTTCTGAATAAATCCCAAAATTGTGCAATTTGAATTAAAAGAAAAATATTGCAGATGTTGGAAATCTGAAATAAAAACAGAAAATGCTGGAAATGCTCAGCAGATCTGGCAGCATCTGTGGAGAGAGAAACAGAGTTAACATTTCAGGTCGATGACCTTTTGTCAGAACTGAAGAAAGTAGGAGATGTAGCAGGTTTTAAGTACAGAGGCAGGGAAATAGAGTGGGACAAAATAACAAAAGGGAAGGTGTGTGATAGGGTGGAAGGCAGGAGAGAATAAATGATAAAAGGGATGATGGTGCAAGGCAAAAGGAGATGGTAATGGGACAAGTCAAGAAACAAAAGATGGCTCTAGAGGAGGTGTAAACACAATAGCAGAATCATCACCAACAGCTTCCATCTGAAAAAATGGGGGCAGAGGTTATGATCTGAAATGGTTAACCTCAGTCTTGACTGTGAAAGGTCGTACAGTGCCTGATCGATCGGTGAGATGCTGTTCCTCGAGCTTCCATTGAGCTTCATTGAAGCAGTGTAGGAGGCAGAGGACAGAGAGGTCGGAGTGGGAGGGGAGCAGAGAATCTGAATTAATTTGGGTAGAAGTCCCATTCAGCAGTACCTCTGTTGAGCAGGTCTATGTGGCTAGTTTACATTCCTGCATCAACTCAGGTACCATGGTCACTGTACCGTAATCGAAGTACTGGTACTCGCACCATAAAGGGCCAGTGATAGTTGACGACATGCATAGTAGCAATGTTGATAGTTAAAGAGGTGATATTCAAATGTTGAATATCTCCAATGGATATGGCAGCCACATAAACATTGCATATTTCTCGCACCTTCAGTACAAACTGGACAATAGCTTTGTTTCCAGTGTTGGGTGAGTTTAAACCATTCTTGGGCTAACCACCAAGTGAAAAGCCTTGGCAACATATAACGTTATGTGGAATGGGGAGTTCAAGAGAACAGAATCTATATTACTTGGCTGTTAATCTGTTAATTGTTTATCAATTGTTTAATTATATGAGATGGAGGATGTTAATTGGCGTCTTATTTGAGCACTTATAAGCAGACACTTAGTGAGATTTTTGAATGAGGAGCTACATGTCCACAGGTATCTGAAGGTGATGAGACAGGTAGATAAAGTGGTGAAGAAGGCATATGGAATGCTTTCCTTTACTGGCCGAAGTATTGAATACAAAAGCAGGGATGACACAAAACTAGGTGGGAATGTATGTTGTGAGGAAGATGCACAGTGTCTTCAAGGGGATTTGGACAGACCTTGTGAGTGGGTAAGAATATGGCAGATAGAATATAATATGCAAAAATGTGAGGTTATCCACTTTGGTAGGAGGAACAAATGTGCAGAGTATTTCTTAAATGGTATGAAATTAGAGAGTGCAGATGTACAAAGGGACCTGGGTGTCCTCATCAATAAGTCACTGAAAGCTAACATGCAGGTGCAGCAAGTAATTAGGAAGGCTAATGGTATGTTAGCCTTTATCACAAGAGGATTTGAGTACAGGAGCAGTGAAGTTTTGCTTCAATTGGTTAGACCGCACCCGTAGTACTGTGTGCAGTTTTGGTCCCCTTACCTTAGGAAGGATATTATTGCCATAGAGGGAGTGCAACGAAGGTTCACCAGACTTGTTCCTGGGATGGCGGGACTGACCTATGAAGAGAGATTGGGGAAACTGGGCCTGTATTCTCTAGAGTTTTGAAGAATGAGAGATGATCTCACTGAAACCTACAAAATACTTAAAGGGATAGACAGGGTAGATGCAGCTAAGATGTTTCCCCTGGTTAGGGAGTCTAGAACCAGGGGACACAATTTCAAAGTAAGGGGGAAGCCACTTAGGGCAGAGATGAGGAGAAATTTCTTTACTCAGAGGGTTGTGAATCTTTGGAATTCTCTACCCCAGAGGGCTGTGGAAGCTCAGTCATTGAGTATGTTTAAAGCAGAGATTGACAGAATTTTAAATATAAATGACATAAAGGGATATGGGGTACTGTGGGAAAAAGGCATTGAAGTGGAAGATCAGCCATGATCATATTGAATGGCAGGGCAGGCTCGATGGGCTGAATGGCCTACTCTTGCTCCTCTGTTCCTTTGTTCCTCTATAATGCTGGAACTGTATAAAATGCTGGTTAGGCCACAGCTGGAGTATTGCGTGCAGTTCTGGTCACCACATTACAGGAAGGACATAATTGCTCTGGAGAGAGTACAGAGGAGATTTACAAGAATGTTGCCCAGGCTTGAAAGTTGCAGCTATGAGGAAAGATTGGATAGGCTCGGGTTGTTTTCCTTAGAACAGAGGAGGCGGAGGGGAAACTTAATTGAGGTGTACAAAATTATGAGGAGCCTAGATAGAGTAGACAGGAAGAACCTGTTTCCCCTAACGGAGAGGTCAATTACCAGGGGGCACAGATTTAAGGTGATTGGTAGAAGGATTAGAGGAGACATGAGGAAAAACTTTTTCACCCGGAGGGTGGTGGGTGTCTGGAATTCACTGCCCGGATCAGTGGTGGAGGCAGAAACCCTCAACTCATTTAAAAGGTACCTGGACATGCACCTGAAGTGCTGTAACCTGCCAGGCTACGGACCAGGTGCTGGAAGGTGGGATTAGATTGGACGGCTAGTTTTTTTTTCAGCCGGCGCAGACGTGATGGGCTGAATGGCCTCCTTCTGTGCCGTAACTTTTCTATGGTTCTATGGTTCTATGGTTGTAATCCTTTTATTCTGCACAATAAATGTGAAACTGAGTAAAGATAGGCTCCAGCATCATCCTTCCACAACAAGCTTTCTGGAATTTAACATTGACTACCCATATACCTGCCATTCTTGTAGAAGGGGACTGGAATACAAAGAGTAGGAGGTAATACTTCAGTTGTAGCTCCCTTGGTCTTCCTCCCGGCAAGTGCAGGCTTGGGTCTCCCATTTGGTCCTGGTGTTTGGTAAAATTCAGCCCTATATTTTCTCTAGTGGGGGGACTCCAGAATAAGGAGGCCTAATTTTAAAATCAGTGCCAAGCCATTCAGGAGTGACATCAGGATTCACTTATTCATACAAAGGTAGTGTAAATGTGGAACTCTCTCCCCCAGAATGCTATAGAGGGACAATTGGAACTCCAAGATTTTTGTTGGATTTGGGTATGGATATGGGTCAAAATGGGATTGAGATACAGATCAGCCATGATCTAATTTAATGTTGGTACAGGGTCAAGGGGCTGAATGGCCTCTTCCTAATCCAATATTCCTACATTCCTAAGATAAATAGCCTTGAGATAATTAAGTCTAGGAATAGATCTGGTTGATAAGAACATAAGAAATAAGAGCAGGAGTAAGCCATACTACCCCTCAAGCCTACTCCACCAGTCAATAAGCTCATGGCTGATCTTCTACATTTCCTCTCTTCCGCCTTATTCCATATCCTCTGATCCCCTAGAGTCCAAAAATCTATTGATCCCTGTCTTGAATATACTCAACAACCACAGCCCTCTGGGGTAGAGAATTCCAAAGATTCACAACCCTCTGTGCGAAGAAATTTTTCCCCACCCTAATCATCCTGAGACTATGACTTAGTTCTAGATTCTCCAGCCAGGAGAAACTAAATCTCGGCATCTACTCTGTCAAGGCCTCGAAGGATTTTATACATTTCAATGAAATCACCTCTCATCCAACTAAACTCCAGAGAATATAGATCCATTATACTCAATGTAGAATAATGGTAGCATAACTGGACCAGTTAGTAGGAAATAATCATAAAAGCTTTTCTCTTCTTTCTCTCAGCTAGGAGGCAGCATCCTCTTTCTAGATGCCGCCATTACAGAGTTTTGGGGAAATGGCTGCTCCTGATGATACAGCTCGCAACCTGCATGGATCTGAAGGTGCCGGACTGAAGGTCTATCTCTATCACTCCACCACTGATCCCAGTGGAAGCACCTTGGAGTTCTGCTCTGGAGGGTACACAGCGGAGGAACTTTGCATCCTGGCTGCAAAGGCAAGCGGTAAGGACCTTTGTTTTATGACCCAGCTTTGGACTCTTTAGAACTGCTCAGAATTCTTCTGTTTTCAACATTAATCTGTGCAAAATAAAAAGCTTTCAATGGAAGTATGGCCCAGTTCTCTTAGGAAGCTCCTTCCAGACTGCCCACCTCTGTAATCTGCTCCAGCTCTGCAAGCCTCTAAGATCTCTGCATTCCTCTAAGTCTGGCCCCTTGAGCATCCCCAATTTTAATCGCTCCATCATGGGTGGAGGTACCTCCAGCTACCTAGGCCCTAAGCTCCCTAACTCTCTCCGCCTCTATACCTTGCTTTCCCCCTTTAAGACTCTCCTTCAAACTATCTGATGTAATATCTCCTTATGTCAAATTTTGTTTTATAATGCTCCCCTGAAGCACCTTTAGACATTTAATTATGTTAAAGGGACCATATAAATATAAATTATTGTTGGTGAATAACAAAATTGAAAATGACAGAGCTTCTGCTGTTTGTATGTGGGCATCAGATGGAGTCATTTTAGAACTTGATGTGTCAAGACAATAACGAGTTTCACTGATGTAAAAACTCAGCTATTCCACATATTAGTTTAACTTTAATCTTTGAACTATGGGGTAGAAATCACTATATCTTAGAAAGACCATGGTTTAACTCTGTAACACAGTGGTCTGAATGAAAATCCGTTCAATGTACTGTTGTAGGGTTTTTACTCTTGATATTTTCCTTGTGTTTAGAGTTGCTATTTGGTGCTGTAAGTAGACCTTGGATCTTCTTTAACCAAAGTGTGCTTTCTGCATGAACGCAACAGCCCTGCCCCAACCAAGAGTAACATTCTCTGTAAATGAGAGTACATTTTCTCTTTGTTGACCCTCCTCAACCTCTCTGACATGCTCAATCACCCCATCCTCTTCCCAACCTCTTCTCCGTTGTTCAGCTCAATAGGATTGCACTTACTGAGCTCCACTCTCAGCTATTGAATCGTAGCCAGAGCTTCTCAGCAATGGTTCCTCGTCTTACTCCTGTACTGTTACATTCAGAATCCATCCTTGGGTCCTTCTCTTCTGTAGCTGCATGCTGCCCAATTATTTCATTCAGTCTCAGGTTGTGAGCATTGCTGGCAAAGCTCGCATTTATTGTCCATCTCTGAGAAGGTGTTGATGTGCCTTCCTCAAGTACTGGTAGTAGTCTGAGTGGATTTCAAGACCATTTTAGGGAGCAGCTCAATGTCAGTTGGAATCAACTATCAAACAGATCAGTTCAGAACAGCTGGTTCCCTTCCCTAAAGGACATCAGTGAACCAGCTGGGTTTTTACAATAATCAGACAGTTTCAGGGTCACTTTCACTGATACCAGATTTTTCTATTTCCAGATATTTAAAAAAAAAAATGAAATAAAAACAGAAAACGCTGGAAATACCCAGCAGGTCAGGCAACATCTGCGGAGAAAGAAACAGAGTTAATGTTTCATGAAAGGTCAGCACCCTGAAGCGTTAACTCTGCTTCTCTCTCCCCACATGCTGTCAGACCTGCTGAGTATTTCTAACATTTTCTCTTTTTATTTCAGATTGCAGCATCCACAGTATTTCGCTTTTGTACTAAAAAGGTGAATTAAAATTCTAAAACTGCCGTGGTGGAGCTTGAACTCAATTACATTGGATTGTTAGTTCAGTGTTGGTGGGTTAACAATCAGGTAACACACCCACTTCACTGTACAGCTGACCTCCCAATGCTTAATCCCTGCATCACAGGGACGGTCTATTTCCACCTCTATAACATCAACTGGCCTCACTCAGCTCTTCTGCTGCTGAAACCCTCATACTTTGTCACATTCAGACTTGACTATTCCTGGCTGGTTTTCCATCTATCCAAAAACTTTAGCTCGTTCAAAACTCTGCTGGCCACATGTGATTATCAGTCGAAGTATTATCTGTGGCTCAGTGAGTAGCATTCTCATCTCTGAATTAAAGGGTTGTGGGTTCAAGAGTCCTAAACACAAAATCAAAGCTGACACTCCCAGTTTGGTACTCAGAGAGTGCAGCACTGTCAGAGGTGCTGTCTTTCTGATGAGACTTTAAACTGGTGCTGCGGGTGGATGTAAAAGATCCCATGGCTCTATTTCAAAGAAGAGTTGTGAGTTCCCCGTTCAACATTTATCCTTAACAAGTATCACTGCAATAGATTATCTGGTCATTATTTCATTGCTGTTTGGGCGAACCTTGCTGTTGGGAAACTAGCTGCCGCGTTTCCTACATTACAACAGTGACCCTCGCCTCCTTCAAAACTGCCTCTTTGAGCTTGTCAACCTCCTTTGCCTCATCGTTGCTTTTTTTACACCTCTGGGAGGCGCCTTGAAACATTTTTATTCTTAAAAGTGCTATATAAATCCAAGTTGTTGCTGCTGACTTAACCCAGTATCTAGGTAACTGTAGCCAAGACTTGAAGGTTAATAAAAGAACCTTTGTCATTGTACTGCACTTTACTGGACTAGATCACATGTGCTTGCATGATCTAAGCACTTTCAGGTGACGGGAGGACAGACACTTTAGCAGCCATTTTTGTGCACAGCAATATTTCACTAACAGACATGAGATGAATGACTTTTTTTGGTGGTATTGGACAGAACAGCAGGATAACACCTTGATCGTCTTCAAAAAGATTTATTTGCCCAATGGAACAAGTGATGGAGCTTTGGATTATGTCTCAACTGAAGGATGGTACCCACTACAATGGAATAATCCCTCAATACAGCACTGACGGAGTGTCAGTCTAGCTAAAGTACTCATATCCTAGAGCGTGGCATGACTCACAACCTTCTGACATAGGGCAGAGACTTCTATCAACAAAGCTTTGCTGTTTGTACTTGTAAATAAATATCTAGCTTAATTTCACTTGCATTTTCAAAGCCGTTTCATTCACCATAGATGGGGCCACCCTCATTATGTCTGTCGACCTTCTCTTTGAAGTGCTGTGCAGGATCACCAGGCATGGAATAGTTATCCGACATTTTGTCTAGGGATATAATTCCATAAATTCACAAGGAGAAATAATGAGCATGGTCTGGACATCTCCCTTTATTAAACTTGAGGAATCAGGTTCAGAGTGGGCCATTGAAAAACACTGCAATCTCAGCAAGAGCTTAAACAAATAAGCTACTTGACACATCATTGAACCTTGCACTACGTTTGGAGACCTTGGCTCTGTTAAAATAAATGTGGCAATCCTAGACTAAGCTGGTGTTTTACTTTCGCCTACCTCTCCAGGATTAGCATCTCAGTTTAGAAATTTTGGAAGTTTGTCAATGATGGCGGGGTTGTTTGTTAACTATCTGAGTGCAAGCTTCTGTAAATTAACCAGGAGTGAACTGATGAGACAGTTGCAATATATAAACATGGTTGGTGGATTCACATTAACAGATCAGGCTGAATAAAACTCACAACTCCATTCAATTCTTCAGAATGGACACTAGGGTTGACATTTCCTAGAATCATAGAATGGTTACAGCACAGAGGAGGCTATTTGGCCCATCGTGTCCGTGCCTGCTCTCTGCAAGAGCAACAGCTAGTCCCGCTCCCTTGCCTTTTCCCCATAGCCCTGCAAACTTTTTTTCCCTTTCCAGTGCTTATCCAATTCTCTTTTGACAGCCTGATTGAATCTGTTTCCACCACGCTCTCAGGAAATGCATTCCAGATCCTAACAGCTTGCTGCATGATCAAATTTTTCCCCCTGTCGCCATTGCTTCTTTTGCCAATCACCTCAAGTCGGTGTTCTCTGGTTCTTGATCCTTCCGCCAATGGGAACAGTTTCTCCCTATCTACTCTGTCTAGATCCCTCATGATTTTGAACACTTCTATCAAATCTCCTCTTAACCTTTTCTTCTATAAGGAGAACAGTCTCAGCTTTTCCAATCTGCCCTGGTAACTGAAGTCCCTCATCCTTGGAACCATTCTTGTAACTATTTTCTGCAATCTCTCTAAAGCCTTCACATTCTTCCTAAACTTCCTAAGTGTTATCCCCGAACTCTCCTTGACCTTTCAACTTTTACTATCAAGTTTGAACTTTTAATTTACCCTTTAACTGCAATAGTCTCAGTTCTCGATTCTTTGCGTCCATCTTTGACATTTGAACATTTTGATCTCCCCCAGGGATCCTGCCGGTCTACAACAGCCTCTTCGCTCTTGCGACTGAAGATCTGAAAGTTTGGTTTCCTCCAAACCACATTTTCCAAGTTAATGGATCGACTCAACAAGTTGTTCTTTACCGGATCAGGCAAGTTGTGGCACATTACATTCATGTTATAGTCACTAATGGTCAGTCTACTGTTGACAAACAGTCCTTGCTATATATTTGCTGCCCAGTGGCTGGGCTTGCAGTTTCACCATTAAAGATAAAAAGGAAGACTTGCATTTCTATAGCACCTTACACAGCCAAAGGATATCCTAAAGCACTTTACATCCAAGGAAATACTTTTGAAGTGTCACTACTGTAAAGTAGGAAACAGCAGCAATTTATGTACAGATAGCTCCCAGAAACAGCAATGTGATAATGACCAGATAATCTGCCTTTTTTGTGATGTTGTGTGAGGGAATAAATATTGTCAGCACACTTGGGATAACTCCCTACTCTTCTTTGTATAGAGAGAGTAGACAAGACCTCAGTTTAATAGCTCATCTGAAAGAGAACACTGCAGCACTCCCTCAGTACTACCCTAGAACATCAGCCTAGATTTTTGCACTCAAGTTCTAGCATGGGACTTGAACCCAGAACCTGCTGGTTCAGAGATAAGAGTTCTCCACACTGAACCACAACTATAAGTCAAATACTGATGTTTGTATGTGGACAGGCTGAGGTCAGCAGGCCAATTGAGTAACAAAGTTAGACTTGGTAATAAATTGAGTCTTTGTTGATGCTGTGCCAATTCTGGAGGCATCCCAATTATTCATGGGTAATATGTGGCAGGTCCTGTTACATTCTGATACAATTTCCATCAAGGACATTGAAAAAAAATCCCAATCTGTATACAGCTCTTCCCTGGATGCCATTAGTGTTATAACATTAATATGAAACTGTCAGAGAATCAGATGTAGAATTATGCTTCATCATTGTCATAGCAACTTCAAAGCAGAAAAGCAACGACAATCACCTCACTGTTACATAAAGTCATGTAGGCAAAAGATTCCCACACCTGCATACGGTTCCCAAACCCAAGGAGGTTCTTCTAACACTTCAAGAGCAACTAGCCATGATCCTGGTCAAAAATACAAGAAAAGGCTTCTAGTCTCATAGTTGCTCTTTGTCTCACCTGTCAGGTATAGGACTGTAACACACCAGTTACAGATTATTAAAGTGAAAAGTGCTAAGCAGTTCTTACATGTTGATTTTTTTGACTCAATGTTCAAAGTTTTACTTAATTTTATCACTTATTTATGGTACTGGCTATTTATCCTCGCGTGTGTTCCATAAATTAACTATAGTTCTGGCATCCACAAACCACTGTAGATGGTTCCTTTTCTAAATTTACTTTGTAATAACAAGCAGACAATGAACTCGATGAATTCTTAGAATGCAGTTTGTTTTTGTTCTGCTTTAAATGCTGACTATTTAAAAAATATTGGTCACTATAAAAGTCAGTTGTATTTCTCTTTTAAGGAACTGAGAGGAGCTATAGAGTACCATCAAGATTGAAAAAGTAAAATAAAAGTTGAGGTAAACCAGAAAGTAGTCGTTAGGTGACACCAAGTTTTGAAAGCCCGATTGTAGGAGGAAGTACTAAGTTAGTTTCACAGTTTGGTGGAACAAACTCTCTTTATACAACAAAAACAGCATCTTGCATTTATATAGCTCCTTAAACATAGTAAAACATCCCTAGATGCTTTGCAGGCGTGTTATGAAACAAAATTTGACACTGTCACAGATGGAGATATTAAGACAGATGACCAAAGGTTTGGTCAAGAGGTAGGTTTTAAGGAGTGTCTTAAAGGAAGAGAGGGAGATGGGGAGATGGAGAGGTATAGGGAGGGAACTTCAGAGCTTGGGACCCAGGCAATTGAAGGCACAGTGATTATTGGTGGAGCGATTAAAATCAAGGATGTGCAAGAGGCCAGAATTGGAGGAGCACAGAGATCTCAGAGGGTTGTAGGACTGGAGGAGATAACAGAGATAGGGAAGGGTGAGGGCATTGTGGGATTTAAAAACAAGTTGAGAATTTTAAAATTGAGGTATTACTGTACAAAAGCAAGAAAGTTGGCCAAATTTTTACAAATCGTTGGTACGGTCACAGCTGGAGTATTGTGTCCAATTCTGGGCACCACACTTTAGGTTGGATGTCATATCTTTGGAGAGGGTGCCGAGGAGATTTGCTGAATGAAGCACTTCAGTTATGTGGAGAGAGTGAAGAAGATGGGATTGTTCTCCTTGGAGCTGCGAAGGTTAATGGGAGATTTAATAGAAATGTTCAAAATTATGAGGTTTTCTGAGAGAGTACTAGAGAGAAGCCTTTTTACACTGGCAGGAGGATCAGTAAGCAGAGGAGATACATTTAAGATAATCAGCAAAAGAATCAAGAGGGACGATGAGGAGATTTTTTTTTTTAACACAGTGAGTTGTTGTGATCTGGAGTGCGCTGCCTGAAAAGGTGGTGGAAGCAGATTTAATAGTAACTTTCAAAAGGGAATTGGACAAATACTTGGAAAGGAAAATTTTTCGGGGCTGTGGGAAAGAGCAGGGGGAGAGACTAATTTGACAGCTCTATCAAAGTGCTGGCACAGGCATAAAAGGCAAATCCTTCTGGACTGTAATATTCTATGATTCTACATCTCTTCACGAAGGCCCTCGTATAACCTGTGCTGCCTGTACATTCTATGAGAGTGAGGGATTATTAGCTGGTGGGGTTAGATAATGTCTGATTCTCCTTTGCCTATCCCAGGCCTTGTGCAGTCCAATCAACACTGAACAGAAACAAACTGCATTCTGAGAATTTGTGGAATTCATTTGTCTGCTCATCAGGAGACATTTGTTCTGGAAAAGGAGGTACTATCTACAGTGGCTCCTGGATGCCAGGATTCCTTTTAAATTTATGGAACATGAACGAGGATATGTACTGGTGTGGTGAACCAGTGATAGAAATAAATAAAGCTTAAACAGCAAAAAAAATGTAACAACGATTTAACCCATTCTGTTTTATTCTCCAAAACTGACATGTTACGGACCTGTAGCTGATATGTTACTGACCTCTGCTTGACATGTTACAGTCCTGTAGCTAACATCTGAGAGCCCTGTAATAGACATGTTGCAGTCCTAATCCTGACTTGTTACAGTCCTATATGTTACATGTTGCTGTCCTATACGTGACATGTTACTGCCCTATAACTGGTTAATGCTCCTTACTTGCCCTGAGTGTTCTTGATATTGTGCTGAATCCCAGAATGAGTAGATCCATCTTACGCACTAATAACCTACACCTTGATAAACACAAATCCCAAAGAAAAAGATTAGAATGAACCAATAATATCCCCCAGTTGGGCTGTTAAATTTAAGGCATTCGAAGCATTGAAGGGAAGATTTGTCCTGTTCAGTGTTTGTGCAAAATCATAAACAGGAAATCTACCATCCCCCTCGCACCACCACCCACTCCCCACCCCCACCCCCACCCACTCCCCTCCCACCCCCCAACCCCACCTCCCGCCTCGGCTGTGTACCGGGGAGATCTGCACTGCGATAAAAAGTGTTTCTTCCTGTGCTTCAGTTAGAGATTAAAACAGAGTCTTCCTCTTGACTGAGTGGGTAGTGTTGATCACTTTCTAGATGCAAGCTGAACTTGATTTGAGCCCATAATCCAGGATGACACTCCAGTGCAGTAGTGAGGGAGTGCTACACTGTCAGAGGTGGCACACTTTAGATGAGACGTTAAACCAAGGCCCCACATCTCTCTGTTCTGGTTAATAGAAAAGATTCCATGACACCATCCAAAAAGCAGGTAATTCATCTGGTGAACTGGAATACATTCTTCCCTCAACCAATATCAGTAAGCAGAATTAACCAGGTGTTTATCGAATTGGGAATGTAGAAACATGAGTAAGCCATTCAGCCCCTCACTGAGACAGTTTCCACCCTTGCTTGGCAAAAACCTAACAATCTCAGATTTAAAATTTTACTTTCTGTTAATGGGACCTTGCTGTGCACAAATTGACTGCTATATTTGCCTACATAGCAACAGTGACTTCAGTTCAAAAGTAATTCACTGACCATGAATTGACAAGATCTTCTACACCTACACCCTTAGTCTCATTGTAAAATCCATGAAAATGAGGTGTAACAGGGTTTTTAACGACATACTAAGTTCATAATTACTGCTGAACACCCTCACAGGCCCTGAAAGAGTGATTTTATATTTGTTGAATGTCAAATTTCTCCATCACAAGAAATTCCACATATTTTTAAATGATTCTTTTTAAAGTTTGTTTATTATGTTTTATTTTCCTTCTTAAATCCCATGTGCATGTCCCAATTATTTATTTTGCTATGCGTGAAAATTTTAAATTAAAAGTGAAGGGAATCAGTGGTTTGCTGTCTGTGAGAATACAGCAATGTGGTTGGCTGCCTACCCTGCTTGAAGGCATAATCGCTGCTGGACACCTGGAGATCCCCTTGACTTGGCATCAGTTTTAAAGTAACATCAGGAAAGGGGAAATCCACACCACAGAGATCACTAGATCTTTTTTGGGTAGCTTTCTTCGAGGCCATCAGCAAGCACCATTGCTTCACCATTGACCTCAAAATATAGCCCAATCATTTCAATATGCTCAGTTCAATGTTTCTTTGGTAAGGGTTGTAATTGGTTTTCAAAGTTATTACCCTGTCATGAGCCACTGTTCAGGTAATTGTAAGGTAAAGGGAGTGAATGGGTCTCTTCATAATTTTTGTTGCACCAATCATTTTTGATGGAATATCAAATTTGATCAATTAGTAAAGCCACTAGTTGCCAATTAGCAAGATAATCCTTCACTTTTGTGATGGGTAGAGATTTTGTCTGTGTGTTAAGTACTGTCTGATAATGCTCCTGTGAAGCACCTTGAGATGTTTTACTATGGTAAAAGGCACTATATAGATTCAAGTTGTTGTTGGGTATGGTAGTTTAGGGATGATGGTACTGGATTAGCAACCCAAAGGTGCTGAGTTCGAAATTCAATGCTTTGCAGACTGCCACCAGAATGAAATGGTCATAAAAACTGTCAGATTGTTGTAAAAGCCCACACCTGTCCTTCAGTGAAGGAAGCCTGCTCCCCATATCTGGTCCAGCCTACACGTGACTCCAGTCCCACACCTTGACTCTTAATGTGCTCAGAGCATCTAGGAATGGGCAATAAATGTGGCCTTGCTGGTATTGCCCACATCTCATGAATGAACGAGAAACAATATCCTGTATTTTGATATTGACGGTGCCATCTCTCTCCCTCTCTCTGAATAGATTTTTCTTCCCTAATTGGTTTGGTCAAGACAACAAGAAGTCATATCGCTATGGTCTTACAAAGCAGCGCATTAACACCGTTTTGGATTACTCTGTCATAGACTACCTCTTTGCTCAGGTAATTGTGAAACTTTTACACCTTCGGGAATATGCACCAGCCTGGGATCTTTCTAACATTAGGGATTGTTAATTGAATTCTGGACGTTAATGGTTGGGGCCAAGAAGTCAAATATTTCTAAAAGTAGTGAAGCAACTTAGTAAAAGCAAACAAAGCACTGGGGTTCATTTTCTAGAGGGCTAGAATTGAAAAGTAGAGAAGTTATGTTAAACTTGTACAGAGCCTTGGTTAGACCATGCTTTATGCACAGTTCGGACACCATATTATAAAAAGGATATAGTGGCACTGGAGAAGGTGCAAAACCGATGCCAAAACTGAGAGGATATACCTAGCAGGAAAGATTGTACAGGTTGGGGCTCATTTCTCTAATAAACAGAAGACTGATAGGGTGACCTGATAGAGGTCTTTGAGTTTATGAAAGGGTTTGATAGAGTAGACATAGAGAACATGTTTCTATTTGTAAGGGAGACCAGAACTAGGGGCCATAAATATAAGATCGTCACTAATAAATACATAGGGAATTCAGGAGAAAATTCTTTATCCAGAGTGGTGAGAATGTGGAACTCGCTACCATAAGGTGTGATTGAAGCAAATAGCATAAATGTATTTGAGCAGAGGCTAGATGAACACATGAGGGAGAAAGGAATAGAAGGATTTACTGACAGGGTGAAATGAAGTAGGGTGGGAGGAGGCTCATGTGGAGCATAAACACCAGCATCGACCTTGGACCGAATGACCTCTGACTGTGCTGTATATTCTATATAAAATATTTAAACCCAATCGAACAGAGGTGATATATTTACTCTCTATTCTTGTGGGAAAATCTTTTGGAGGAGTATCTTCCAGTGTTAAGGGAGACAATAGGAGTAAAATGAAATCTACATAAACATTTATGTGACTGTTAAACTCCAGATGGCCCACTCCAGATACCACCCTTTGTGCAAAACATCACCAAATCACAATTAAGAAATCTCAAAACAAAACTCTACAAACAGAAAGATACCCAGTTGTTTCTTATTGTTTTTCTGACTTAGAGATAGGAGAGATGGTGAGATAACTAAGAAAGGAACCTAGCAGCTGACACTCTCAAGAACTTCCAACAACAACGTTCATAAATTTCTTTTAATTCAGTATACTATATTTGTTGCTCAAATGTGGTCTGCTCTACACTGGGGAGATCAGACACAGACTGGGTGACCACATCGTGAAACATCTCCATTCAGTCCACAAGAATGACCCCGAACATCTAGTTGACTTTTATTTCAATTCTCCGCCCCACACCCGCTCTGACCTCTCTGTCCTCAGCCTCCTGCACTGCCCCCATGAAGCTCAATGAAAGTTCGAGGAACAACATCTCATCTATCGATCAGGCACTGTACGACCTTCCACACTCAACATTGAGATTAACAATTTCAAATCATAACCTCTGCCCCCATTTTTTCAGATAGATTCTGTTGGTGATGATTCTGCTATTGTGTTTACACCTCCTCTAGAGCCATCTTTTGTTTCTTGACTTGTCCCATTACCATCTCCTTTTGCCTTGCACCATCATCCCTTTTATCATTTATTCTCTCCTGCCTTCCACCCTATCACACACCTTCCCTTTTGTTCTTTCGTCCCACTCCATTTCCCTGCCTCTGTACTTGCTTAAAACCTGTTACTTTTCACCAGTTCTGACAAAAGGTCACCGACCTGAAATGTTAACTCTGTTTCTCTCTCCACAGCTGCTGCCAGATCTGCTGAGCATTTCCAGCATTTTCTGTTTTTATTTCAGATTTCCAACATCTGCAATATTTTTCTTTTAATTCAAATTGCACAATTTTGGGATTTATTCAGAAAATACATGTACATTTTTCAAGAGTGAGATTTGGAGTGCAGGACACCTTGTCCTTTATAAAAATGATGGGGGAGGCACCACATTCTCCTGCATGCATGCAGTGTCAGTTTTGTTAGCTGCCTGGTTAGATTCTTGACACCACGATCGAGCTAAGGGAGGAACTTCTAGTTATCTCTAGATTTATAGCAGCAAAGACTAACAACTGCTCAGTGTCCAGTTCCTGGTAATCTCATGGCGTGAGGGTTCTGAGGTTTCACAAGATCAGGACCCTGCAAATTCCATCGTAGAAACACTTAACGCTGTTTCCTGGACTGAGTCAATGGGGCCATAAAGTGACAGAGAGGGATTTCTGACAGAAGCTGACATTAGTATCTCAGAGTCTCATACTGGAACCCCAAAAGCTGGACTTCTCCCTTCCTGTTGGAGGCGGCTTGAGGCAGAACAGCTGCCCATTACCTCAATCCCCTCCCACCCACAGATCTCAGCCCATATACTTGCAGGGCAGGCTCCTGCGATGATGCCCATCACCCAGAAGGTGCCCACTGCTGCCAATGAGGAAAATGTGGAGATAGGATAGCATTTAAAGGGGGGAGCAGAAGATCCCTGGAGGTTTGACAGTGGGATTTATTTCCACATCCTGAAGATCACATTAATCTTGCGGTTAAAGAGAAAGAGAGCGCTGCCCATTAGTGTCCACCTGGTGGCCATTCACGGTCACCAAATATATGGTGAGATTGGCTTCTGGAGCCATCTCGAGTGGATCGCGTGTTCGATAAGTGGGATAGAAAGGAAGTTGATGCACTCCTGCACCTCCGGATCCCACAAGGAAAATTTTGAAAACTTACCTGTCTGAGATCCTCTTTCCACTATCTTCACCTGGCATGAAAACCACAGTAGTTTCCAACTAAGCACTTTACAACCTCCTGGACTCAATATTGAGATCAAAAATTCCAGATCATAACCACTGCTCCCATTTTTCCGGTCAGCAGGTGCTGGTTCTGCTGTTACCATTTACACCTCCTCTAGAGCCATCTTTTGTTTCTTTCCTTATCCCATTACCGTCTCTTTTGTCTTGCACCATCATCTCTTTTGTCATTTATTTACTCTTTCTTCCACCCTATCACAGACCCTCCCGCTTCTTCTCTGCCTCTGTACTTCCTTAAAAGCTGTTACATCTCTAACTTTTTGCAGTTCTGACCAAAGGTCATCAACCTGAAACGTTAACTCTGTTTCTCTCTCTCCACAGATGCTGCCTGGCCTGCTGAGTATTTCCAACCTTTTCTGTTCATATTTTATGAGTTTCTAATTGGCTTCATGGCTTCTCTATTTAATTTCCCTGCCAAAAATGCCTGGGTAGTTCCCTTCAAGGGGTGGGCTAGGTTAGCAGCTAAACATCACGACCTTTTTGCACAGCCTAGAGCAGCAATGAACAATTTCACAGGTGATCAACCAGGTTTGAGGTTCAGAGGGTTAAAATAACTTACAAGGACAGGTTGCATGAACTTAGCTTGCATTGCCTTGAGTATAGAAGATTGAGGGGTGAACTGATCGAGGTGTATAAAAATGTTAGAAATATTTGATAGGGGGAAACTATTCCTCTGGTTGGGGGAATCAAGAACAAGGGGACGGAAACTTAAAATTAAAGCCAGGAGGAAATTAATGAAAGTGCTATTTACACAAAGAGTAGGAGAAATTTGGAGCTTTCTCCCCAAAAGGCTGTGGATCTTGAGGGGCAATTGGAGCTTTCAAAACTGAGATCAATAGATTTTTTGTTAGATAAGGTGGGAAAATGGAATTGAGTTGCAAATCCGCTATGAGCTATTTGAATGGCGGGGCAGGCCCAAGGGGCCGAATGGCCTCCTAATTTTCCTGGCATTTGTTTTAAAAGTACAAGTCTACTAATACAGTTCTAATAGTTATTTAATCGCTGATTTGCCAGGTTGACAATCAGTTCAGTTTGATCGAGCATAATTAAAGTGTTGATGAGGTAGATGTGGGTTTTTCAAAGAGGAAACTCAATGTTATTCAAAACATCTTATCAAGGTTTCCGTGCAAGGAAATGGGACTTATCGTGTAAATCATTGCTATATTTTTTTCTCTACTTAGTCACGCAGTGACTTTGTCAGTGGGCTCATAAAGGTCCCAATGAACCTGCAGATGCAAGAGGAATGCCTAGGAATGGCAGTACTGGACATAATGAGGATATCAAAGGAGAAGAAATGGAACTTGCAGCAGATCTGCGAGCGCGTCAGGTGAGATAGTGAGCAAACCAACTTATACTTCGCCATTCCCCGCCCCCTTGATTATGGATTCCATCTTCTCCCACTATGCTTCCCATCACCACGAGCTTCTCCAAGGTTAGTTCCATATTGCAGTGTGAGCATCTGGAAGGAAGTGTGAAGTACCCTGATGTGTGCCCTGATTGCTGTGCTCAGTGACAATTGTAAATGCTGTCACAACTGTTTAGTCTGGCCACTCTGTCTGGCCATAACGTTGCCTTTCTAAGTAGGTGTTTTTGTGATTTCTCCACCACTCCACCTCTGTTTACTCCTTTAGGACTTCTTAAAACCCATCTCTTTGACTTCCCCCTCCTCCTGTTCCCTGATTACTGCTGCTCTGCACCCCTCTCCCACAATCCCAACAGCCTGATGCTTTCTGCAGCTCACTAGCTTAATAGAAATGAGGCCTCAAGAGAGTGATCTAAGCAACCCTGCTGGTCCAAAAATGGGTGTGCCCAAATTTCTCAACCATTTTTTTACAAGTGTAGTTACCTTTGTAAATCAAAAGCCCATTGGCACACAGCGAGCTCCCACAAACAGTAATGAGATAATGATGAGATGATCTTATTTTTTAATGATGTTGGGGCCTCTTTAACATCTCCGCCAAAAGATGGCAGCTAAAATTGGGTGCTCCTATCTCTGGAGCAGGGCTTGAACCTATGATCTTCTGACTTAGAGACAAGAGTGCTACCAATGGGCCATGGCCAGCTGTTAAAGTTGGTGAAATTTTTGGACGTGCCCATCTTTTACTCTTTGTACATTTTTTTTCCTTTATACTCTTGTGAAGAACATTCAGACATTTTGTTCATTATGGCGTGACAGGATTTCTTTTCCAGTTTCCTAACTTTCTGGGAATGATCTGTTGATCATTGTCTCATTTGTTTGTGAAAGAGACTACGCACTTATTTGGGAGACCATTGCCTCCCTTTTTGGAATGCCTCACTAACAAAAGACCTCTCCTTGCTAACAAAGCTTCTTTGTGCTAAATGTTATCCATACACTGAGAATTCAGAGATTGAACATCTTAACCATTGTATTATCTAAGAGCATTAGAAATTGGAGTAGGAGTAGGCCATAAGGCCCCTCGAACCTGCTGGGCTATTCAGTAAGATCATGACTGATCTTCTGTTTCAACACTACTTTCTCACCCTATCCCAATTTCCCTTGATACCCATAGTGACCAAAAATCTATTGATATCTCTGTGTTGAATTTACTCAACATTTTTAGCTATACAGCAAACCTACAATCAATTTAAAAGTGAAAATAAAGGAAAATCCTTAACCATATCAGATTAAATCAAATCGTATATTTGTATATAAGAATAGGATATCTCGCAATTCTCAAATTATAAGCCAGTTTATAATTCTGCATTTCCCAGCAAGTCGTTCAGAGAAGCCTTTGTGCCTGAAGTGATCATTGACTGACTGTCTTGCTAATCAAATCATTCTCATTCCACTTAAAGCTACAAGTCTTGCATCCCAGCCACGCTCCGTCACCAGATCCAGCAGCACAACTTCCTGACAAGGAAGAGAATCCGAAGAAAGTTCTACAAATTCCTGAAGAAAATCAGCCACTGTGAGGCGGACCTCAGATACCTGAAACTGAAATATCTCATGGACATGGAAAGTTTGGAAACTGTGTTCAGCAAGGAGACCTTCCATGTTAAAGATCCAACATGGGACCACCAAGGCCAGGAAGATCACAAGTTCATTTGTGTCTCTGGAGAATTTGGAATTCAGTGGAGTTTAAAGGAGGGCGAGGTTGGTGTTTCTTTTTGACAGACTGTATGCAGATAGTAAAAGGAATTCTGCTGAATGGAACGTTCTTGCCTTTAGCCAAATCTAGGCAACTCATAGAACCATAAAACCATTGTGCACCAAAGGAGGCTATTCAGCCCATCATATCTGTGCTGGCTTGCTGGAAGAGCTGCCAAATAGTCCCACTACCCATAGCCCCACAACTTTTCCCCTTTAAAATATAGATACAATTCCCTGTTGAAAGTTACTATTGAATCTGCTTCCACATCCCTTACAGGCAGTGCATTCCAGATCATAACAACTTGCTGCATAAATAAAATTCTCCTCATCTCTCCCTTGACGTTTTTTTGCCAGTTATCTGTATCCTCTGGTTACTGGACCTTCTGCCAATGGAAGCAATTTCTCTCTATCTACTCTGTCAAAACCCCTCAATTTTGAACACCTCTATTAAATCGCTCCTTAAACTTCTCTGCTGTAAGTGGTACAATTCCAGCTTCTCTAATTTCTGTAAATAACTGAAACCCCTCATCCCTGGTTCTATTCCATTGAATCTCCTCAGCTCTGTCTCCCAGGCCTTGACGTCCTCACTAAAGCTTGGAGCCCAGAATTGGACACGATACTCCAACTGAGGTCTAACCAGTGGGTTATAAAGATTTAGCATCACTTCCTTGCTCTCCTTATAAAACTAAGGATCCCATATGCTTTTGTAACAGCTTTATCCAGCTACCTTCAAAGCCTTGTGTATGTGATTCAGATCCATGGCTTCACCATTGTGCAGTTCATTCAATGAGTTTTTTCTGCAAGCATTTGCTAAGCCTGTGGTCTGGCTAGTCCAATTCCATAACGCTTCTTCGCTATGAATATTGTTTTCCAAATTGAAAACTGCAGGTAGATTTTGAATTTGATGATAATCCTTCTCAATACTTCATAAAGTGAGGACTTTGATAGGAGGATAGTTTCCAACATGGGATTTTATCTGGTTTTCGCCTCTCCCGGGCGATCATTGGGTGGAGTGAGGAATGTATATATTGTGATATACGAGGTATCATAATTGTGTAGGACAGGCTGGTTGAACCAGAGGTTCTTTACCTGTCTGTCATTGTTCGTATGTTTGAAAAACCTTGACTATAACTCACTTAAGACTTGATTTCTGGACAGTAAGAAGATCTCTATTTGATTTCCCACTCTCATAGCAGTGGCAGCCATTCTGTGACTTCCCAGAGATTGTAGACATCACTCTCAAGCAAGCCAGCCGCGATTATGTCTTGGAAGAAAGTCGAATCGTCACACTTACTAAGCAAGACAACAAGCTTTTGGTAAGCTTTATTTACGAGATGACTATTATATTCCCAGCACAGAGTGCTCCCATTAGGAGCAGCAATCAGCAGAGTGAATCTGTAATTTCACAGAGGCACGCTATGCGCCCTGAATGCTCATCTATAATATTCACTCCTATGGATGGATGTATATTTTTAAACTTTTGGCAAATGTGCAACGCTCCCTCACACAGCCAAGAGTACTATCCATCACCTCTGCAACCTTGGTTCAAATCCAGCCCAGATCGATCGAAAGACTGTTCAATGTTCCCAAATAAACAGGGTTTGAGTTTGGCTCAAATCAGTTCTGAATTGCTGCTAATTTGTCACATAGAGCAGAGAAGTTTAAGAGGTGATTTGATAAAGTTGTTCAAAATAACGAGCAGAGTAAATACAGAGGAGTGGATAGAATCCGACTCAATTGTAACTTTCAAAAAAGAGTTAATTTAATGCTTTAAAGGAAACATTTTTGCAGGGCTATGGGGAATGGGATGATTTGGCTAGCTCTAGCAAACAGCCAGCACGAGCACAATGGGCTGTGCTGTACCATTTCATTGCAGTACCATTTTAAGATACCAAACAGACTCACCCAGAAAGGCTACAACAATGGGTGATATTGGAAATACAACACTGAGGTTGTTGAGGAAATGTGAAGGGAAGTTTATTCTCTGCCTAAACCAAACTATGTCTTACAGAGGAGTGCCTGATGGGGCAGTGATTGCACAATATTCAGCACCATTCACAACTCCTCAGATACTGAAGCAGTCCGTGTAGAAATGCAGCAAGACATGGACAATATCCAGGCTTGGGCTGATAAGTGGCAAGTAACATTCGTGCCTCACAAGTGCCAGGCAATGACCATCTCCAACAAGAGAGAATCTAGCCATCTCCCCTTGTCATTCAATGGCATTACCATTGCTGAATCCCCAACTATCAACATCCTAGGGGCTACAATTGACCAGAAAACTGAACTGGAGTAGCCATATAAATACCGTGGCTACAAGAGTAGGTCAGAGGCTAGGAATCCTCCGGCGAGTAACTCATCTCCTGACTCCCCAAAGCCTGTCCACCATCTACAAGGCACAAGTCAGGAGTGTGATGAAATACTCTCCACTTGCCTGGATGGGTGCTGCTCCAACAACATTCAAGAAGCTCAACACCATCCAGGACAAAGCAGCCTGCTTGATTGGCACCCCATCCACAAACATTCACTCCCTCCACCACCGATGCACAGTGGCAGCAGTGTGTACTACCTACAAGATGCACTGCAGCAACGCACAAAGGCTCCTTAGACAGCACCTTCCAAACCGCAACCTCTACCAATTAGAAGGACAAGGGCAACAAATGCAGGGGAAAACCACCACCTGCAAGTTCCCCTCCAAGTCACACACCATCCTGACTTGGAACTATATCGCTGTTCCTTCACTGTCACTGGGTCAAAATCCTGGAACTCCCTTCCTAACAGCATTGTGGGTGTACCGACCCCACATGGACTGCAACGGTTCAAGAAGGCAGCTCACCACCGCCTTCTCAAGGGAAATTAGGGATGGGTAGTAAATGCTGGCCTGGCCAGCGATGCCCACATCCCATGAATGAATAAAAAAAGGATAGAGGGTGCTCTACTCTGTATCTAATTTGGGAGTGCTGAATGAAAGAAAAAACTTGCATTTGTATAACACCTTACCATGTTTTTATGAACATCCCAAAACATTTGGTAACCAATGGCAACTTTTGAACTGCAATCACTTGTTATGCAGATGCATATGGCAGCCATTTAGTGTCTGGCAAGGAAAATGAGCAAATAATCTGTTTTTGGAATGTTGGCCAACACCCCAGGATAACTCCCCGATCCTCTTTGAGTACTCCCCGGGACCTTTTACATCCACCTGTGCAAGCAAACGGGGCTTAATGTCTCATCCAAAGCATTCCAAATTCATAATGCTGCACTCCCTCAGTACTGCAATTAAGTGTCAGCCCAGATTTTGTGCTCAATTCTGTCCTGGGGCTTGAACGCATGAGCTTTTGACAACTCAATAATGAAAGAAATGATCAACCAAGGAACAGATTTCTAGTATTAGAGAATTGAGTTATCATGAAATATTGGAGAAACCTGAGTTCTTCAGTCTTGAAAGGTGGTGACAGATGAGCTCATTGAGGTCTATAAGACAGTAAGTAGTACAGAAAATGTAAATATAGAACACTAGGAACAAACATCAGAGACCCGTCAACCCATTGAGCCTGTTCCGCTGTTCAGTTAGATCATGGTTGATCTGCATCTCAACTCCATCTACCCACTTTGGTACAATAACCCCTAATACCCTTACATGACAAAAATCTACCAATCTCAGTTTTAACATTTTCAATTGACCCCCCAGTCTCAACAGTTTTTGGGGGGGGGGGGGGGGGGGAGAGAGAGAGAGAGAGTTCCAGATTTCCATTACCCTTTGAGTGAAGAGGTGCTTCCTGCCATCACCCCTGAACAGCTAAGGTTATTTCGCCTTGTTCTGGATTCTCCCCCAACCAGAAGAATTAGTTTCCCTCTATCGATCCTATCAAATCCTTTAATCATCTTAAACATCTCAATGAGATCACCCCTTAATCTTCTAATCTCAAGGGAAAACAAGCCCGGTCTATGCAACCTGTCCTCATATTAACCCTTTTAGCCCCCAAATGGATTAAGATACTCTTACTTCAAACTAAACTATGACAGAAGGACAAGGAGACAAAGTGGCAAAAGGTAAATTTTGGACTGATCAGGAAGCTCCCCTTCGCAAAGAATGACCAATGTGTGGAAAGGACGTCTTGGTAAATGAGGCAAAATCCCTGGAGTCAATTAAGAGACTGATGTTGTAATAATGGACTGTGCATTGACTGCGGATGGGCTAAAGTAAGCCAAGTGGCTCCCCTCATTCATATAAATCTGACTTTTCTGAGTCAATAGAGTCTAAATTTCAAGATCTCAACTTAACATTACGGTCAATTATGACCAGGGTAGAATTTTTATCCCTTCCCCCTCCTCAGTAAAACAGCCAGGATTAGCAACTCATTCCTGTCAATTCAACAAAACTAACACCTAAAGATTGTGAGTGTTTTTGTTGTGTGGCTTGGTCAGGGTATTTTTTTTCTTGTTGCACGTATTACTCAGGGTGTAAAGATAATGCATTATGGTCAACAGCACTATATAAATAACTCTTTCTGTAAGGCTGAGCTTATTTGTGGCAGTGTCACCAACATGACAAATGAAGATATTTATCACCATTTGATGCCATTCATCGTGCATTCTGTTTTATAATTGGGAGGCCTAGATGAAAAGGCAATGCTTGTAGCATTCATCACCAGAAAGATTGTAAGGAGCTGAAGACAAGTGAAAATGAACCATAGTGTTTATTTTTTATTCATTCACAGGATGTGGGCACCGCTGGCAAGCCCAGCATTTATTGCCCACCCCTAATTGTCCTTCAGAAGCCTAAGTCTTTAAAACCTCTGTGTTGGAGAAGGAGGGTAAGGTTAAGGGGAGTAAGTTTTGAGGCCACTGGAAAGATTGAGCTAGATCAGAAGATAACGTGTTGATTCTTCATTTCAATAAAGTGTGGATATAGGAGAAAGAATGTGTAAAAGAGAATAAAGATGTACCTTTATATAGAACCTTTCACAACCTCTGGACATCCCCAAAGCGCTTGACAGGCAATGATATTTTTTTAAAGTGTAGTCATTGTTGTAATGTAGGACATGCGGCAGCCAATTTGCACACAGCAAGATCCCACAAACAGCAATGTGATAATGGCCAGATAATCTGGTTTTGTGATGTTGATTGAGGGATAGATATTGGCCAGGACACCAGGGAGAACTCTGCTGCTCTTCTTCGAAACAGTGCGCCAGGATTTTTTACATCCACCTGAGAGGAAGACTGGGCCTCAGCTTAATGTCTCATCTGAATGTCGGCACCTCGACAGTGCAGTGCTCCCTCAGTCCTGGTACAGGGAGTTCCAGTATGTGCTCAGGTCTCTAAAGCAGGACTTGAACCCACATTCTCTTGACTCAGAGGGGAGAATGCCACTGACTGAGGCATATATTTGGAAATTAGGAGAAGCAAGAATAGAAAATTCAGAGAAGCAACGACAGTTGCAACATCTAAAATAGAGAAAGACTGGAATATCTGGGGCAGAGAGAGTGTGATCAGAGGTTAGAAGTGAGAGTAAGAGCAGCTAACAGATGGCAAGATTTCCCATTTTTAAATATACAGGAGTGTGTGAGAAATATCAGAAAATTTCCAGAAACAGGAGCAGTTCTCAAGTCTTTCAGTGACTTGGGCTTTATATTCACAATATCTGTTGAGCATTTGTGCTGTTTTCAACTCAAAAATATGTGGTAAAACTGTTCAGCGTTGTTGCTTTTCGCTATATTTATGATGAGTATGACTTCATTCTGACTGGCACCCTGCCTCTGTAAGCATATTGGCCTAACAGTTGTTCCACACCTGCTACCTCACAGGAGGCGGAGTTTCCCACCCTGAGAGAGGCCCTCTCCTTCGTATCTCTTATCGATGGGTATTACCGACTGACTGCTGATGCACATCACTACTTCTGCAAAGAGGTGGCTCCACCAAAGCTGTTGGACCACATTGAGGATAACTGCCATGGACCCATCACGTAAGTTTAAGGGTTGGACATTACAACTGTCCTAATGAAAGTGGGTCATCTCCTTTAAGAAGGGGACTAAGCATTAGAACTATATGCGTCTTTAAGCCCTTATTTTCTTGAATTTCCTTCCACTGTTCTCAATGTATTACCCACCACTGAAAGAACTAAAACCTACATCCAGGTTTCTGCTGGTGCTCGCCAGGTGCACACTATGATGACCATGTAAATGGTTTTCAGGGACAATGCCTCTACTATTTTATTGCCTCTTCCACCAAAATAGCTGTCGTCCATTCAGTGCCTCCTTACAATGGGATTGCTAGGATCAGGAACGCATGAAGTTGGGTATCAAGTTCGGCCATTACTCTGTGAGACATCTTTTTGGAATCCCACCACATTTACTATCCATTCTGTTCATTTAGCACCATATTTCCTCACCATCAAGATATATCCCTTATAAACATGAATAAGCATCTGCTGCCCATATGCTAACGTATGCCAAGTCTCATTCACCTATCATCTACCGTGCTCGCTGACCTACACTGGCTTCCAGTTTGGCAACAACTCGATTTTAAAATTCTCATCCTTGTTTTCAAATCCCTCCATGGCCTCGCCCCTCCCTACCTCTGTAATCTCCTCCAGATCTACAACCCTCTGAGATCTCTGCGCTCTTTCAATTCCGGCCCCTTGCGCATCCCTGATTTCGATCGCTCCACCATTGGTGGCCATGCCTTCAACTGCCAAGGCTCTAAGCACTGTATTACCACCTCTATAACCACACCTCGCCATCTCTCTCTCCTCCCTGAAGATGCTCCATGACACCTAACTTTTTGATCAAGGTTTGGTCATCTGTCCTAATATGTCTGAATGGGCTTCCTCTCACTTGCGAACCTGTGGAAAGTTTGTTAAATGCCAAGCTAATTCTTAGTCTATTCCTGATAATGTCTGCCTCACTCAAAAAGGGACCACAGGGAGCTTGCACTAACAAACAGAAATGTTTGACTTTTGTAAAGGCATCAAAGACAGACCAAAGCCATACTGGAAACCCCACTACAACAGTTCTACCCACCTACCCTCCCACACCACCCCTCCCTGTAAAAGGGTTGGTGATATTTTTAGGCTCTTGTCTTCAATTTAAGTTGATTGCTCTTCCTTAACAGCTCTGACTTTGCCATGTATAAGCTGAAGAAGCTTGCTAACAGCAAAGGCCTCTACATCCTGCGTTGCAGCCCTAAGGAGTTCAACAAGTACTTCCTGACTGTTTGCGTTGAAGTAAGTCTTCATCTTAAGATGCCAATTGCTTTGGGTTTTGAATTTAATTTGCCTGTTTTATAGTAGAACCCTTGCAGATGAGGAAGGTCCCAGGTGCCAGCTGAGGTCGGTGATGAGTCAGGTAGAAGGTGGAGTCATGTGTGTTAGAATAGTCTTCACAGTGACCCAGGGTCAGTGAATCCCATTGCTGGATGTGTTTGTGAGTGTGGATATTGGCTGAGGAAAGGGGTCAAACTCGGCAGTGATGCTCCCATGGTCCAATAGCCTGCTGGCAATCAGAGATTTCTGACCTGAAATTTCAGGGGTCCTGCTCTTCCAGCACAAGGCCATTGGCTTCTTCCCAAATTGTGAGTGCAGTTGCTTCCATGGCCATATCGTGTCACATTGCCTCTGAGCACGTTCCAACAATAGCTGTCCTTCACATCCTTACAAGGTAGATCATAGCCACTCTGCTATTTGTCCTTCTGCGATCTTTCCTGAGTAGAGAAACCTTGCATCATAGGAACTGGAGATGGCCATTCAGCCCCTTCAGCCTGTTCCACCATTCAATTAGATGCATAACTTGACGCTAAAGAAAGCCACGTTCAGGCACAACATTGATCACCTCTGGGATTTCTGCTGGGTAAGGTTTACAAAACCAAGGTGGGTAGATGGAGTTCCAATACAGATCAGCCATGATCTAATTGAACAGTGAAACAGACTTGAGGGGCTGAATGGCCTACTCCTGTTTCTATATTCCTATAATTACTTTTGCTTGAACCCACACTGCTCAGCAGCTGCCCAGAGTAAACCCATTCATGAAGGCTGTGAGTGGGGCTGGCCCTTTACCAAGCCTTCCCAAGTGCTGGCCTTAACAATCCCAGATAATCCTCTGATAATGGAATAGCCCCTGCTAGCCTACAGCAGGATGTGGGTAACAGACAAGCGGCAGGTAACTTTCAGACCCAATAAGGGACAGGCAGTGACCATTGAAGGAAAGAAATTTCAATCAACTGTCCCTTGACCTTCAACTGAGCCACTATTTTAAACTCCCTGACCATCCACATCTTGGGGCTCGACCTAGTCCAGACATTTAACTGAAGTAGCTACAAGGAACAGGACCAGGCTGAGTACATGGCGATGAGTGACTCACCTCCCGACACCTGAAAGCCTCTTGAACATGCTGAAGGTTTGAGTCAGGAACGTGATGGAATACTCACCACTTACCAGGCTGGGTTCAACTGCAAGAAGACTCAAGAAGCTCTGGCACGGAGCCACGCACTGGATCAGCATCCCTTGGGCTCTCAACTTAATACTGTCCTCCTCTACCACTAATGCACTGTGGCGGGTGTGTAGACCATCTACAGGATGCCCTGCAGGTAACTCGCCAAAGCTACTTCGATAGCACCTCCCTCTCCTGCCACCTCTACCACCAAGCAACAATGCCAGAGGAATGCCCTCACCTCCTTTTACACAGCGAGTTGTTGTGATCTGGAATGCACTGCCTGAAAGGGCAGTGGAAGCAGATTCAATAGTAACTTTCAAAAGGGGAATTGAAAGGGAACGATTTCCAGGGCTATGGGGAAAAGGATTGAGATGAATTGGATAGTTCTTTCAAAGAAACAGCACAAGCACAATGGGCCGAATGGCCTCATTCAGCGCTGTATCATTCTATGACTCTGTGAAGTCGCACCTTATTCTGATCATGCACATCATTCCTTCATTGTTGTGGGATCAGTTTCTTCCAATTCCTCATCCATCACCATCATCGGAGCATATTATCACCAGGGCTACAGCAGCTCAAGGAGAAGGCTCACTGCCATCTTCTCCCAGGGCAACTGGGGAGGGCAATAAATGCCCATCTTGCCAGCAGTGCCCACATCCCAAAAAACGATATTTTTAAAAAGCAAGTTTACTTGGGTTGTCTCTGTTGGGAGCTCAAGACACCAGCATGGCATTACCCCTAATGTAAAAACAACTAAATTAGCCTTGTGTATGTTGTTTTAATGGAGTAAGTGTTAATGTTTTAATGGTGCAGGTTACTACCAAGAGGAACAGCAGGCGAACAAATTAGGTCATTTAAGAACTGGTGATTACATGATATCCAGCTTGAGTTTTGAAGGCTGTAGCAGCTAAAGTATGTCCATAGATCCCTGAAGCTGAACAGCTGTTAAGGCGGTTAAGAAAGCATACAGAACACTTTCCTTTATTAGCCGAGGCCTGGAGTATATAAGAGCAAGGAGGTTATGCTGAAACTGTAAAAAACACTAGTTAGGCCACAGCTAGAGTATTGAATGAAGTTCTGGTCACTACATTACGGGAAGGATGTGATCGCACTAGAGAGGGTACGAGATTTACCAAGATGTTGCCAGGAATGGAGAACCTTTGCTTTGGAACCTAGGAGGCTGAGGGGAGATTTAATTGAGGTGTATAAAATTATGAGGGGCTGAGATAGAGTAGATAGGAAGGACCTATTTCCCTCAGCAGTGAGGTCAATAACCAGGGAGCATAGATTTAAAGTAATTGGTAGAAGGATTAGAAAGGAGTTGAGAATTTTTTTCACCCAAAGGCTGGTGGGAGTCCAGAACTCACTGCCTGGAAGGGAGGTAGAGACAGAAACCCTCATTGCGTTTAAACAATACTTGGATATGCACTTGGGATTTCAGTGCATTTGTTAATATTCTATCATTTGACACAGACGGAATTTGGAAAGGACTACAAGGACTGTCTGATTATAAAGGAGAAGAACTATTCTCTGGCTGGAGTGCAGCGACAGTTTGAGAGTCTGAAGGAGCTTCTGAATTACTATCACAGCACTGGCCTCATGTCAGAAGGTGTCAGCATCCAGCTCAACACCTGCTGTCCACCCAGACCTAAAGGTAAAGCTCTTTATATTCCCAATTTTCTCTCTCTAACTCCCTCCCTAAGTCAGTCCGTCACTCTCTCCTCTTTTTTGATGCTCCTTAAAACCTCCCCCAACTGTCCTAATATCTCCTTTTGTGGCTTGGTGTCCAATATTGTCTGATAATCTCTCCTGTGAAGCACTTTGGGAAGTTTTACTATGTTAATGGTGCTATATAAATGCAAGTTGTTGTTGTTGTTATTCATCCTCTGCTTAAGCCAGTAACAAACTCTACACGAACCATCCTGTTATTATCCAAGAGGCCATTCTTAATGATTGGCTGTAGGCAATGAACGTTGGCAGGTTATTTGACCATTGGGTTGGGGACTGTGGAGAGACATTACAGAATCATAGAACTTTACAGCATAGAAGGAGGCCATTTGGCCCATCAGACATCTAACGGTTCTCTGTAAGAGCTATCCACTTCATCCCATTACCTTGGTGTGACCCTATATCTTTCTAAATTTGCTTTTTCAAAATATTTATCCCACTTCTGTTTTAAAAGCTATAACACATTCCGATGATTGCCACTGTTTCTGCAATGGCCCTTCACGTACAAACAACCCTTGGTTATGAAACATATTGTTCTCACCCTTTCTTTGTTATTTTGGTGATAATCTTAAATTTATGCCCCTTGGTTACCAACTCATTGACCAGCGGAAACAGTTTTTCCTAATTTACCGTATCTAAGCTCCTATTGTTTCGAACACTCTATCAATTCTCTGCCTATCTTCTCTTCCAATATAAAGAGCCTCAGCTTGTCTAGTAACTCACAACTAAAGCCTTTCATTCCTAATGTTATCTTAGTGAAAGAAAGTTCTTGCATTTAAATAGCCCCTTTCATGACCTCAGGACATCCCAAAGCACTTTACAAACATGGCAGCCAATTTGCACACAGAAAGCTCCCTCAAACAGCATTGAGATAATGACCAGATAATCTGTTTTCATGATCTTGATTGAAGGATAACATTTGAGCAGGGCAGTTGGCGAGTTCTTCTGTTCTTCTTTGAAGTAGTGCCTGAAGGTCTTTTACATCCGCTTGCTATTTATGGGATCTTACTTTGTGCAAATTGGCTACTGTGTTGTCCATATTACAACAGTGATGACACTTCAACAGAACTTTGTTGGCTGAGAGGGCAGCGCAGACCTCATTTGAACATCATCCAAAAGACAGCACCTCCAACAGTGCTGTACTCCCTCAGTCCTACACTGGAATATCAGCCTAGATTTTAATCTCTGGAGTGGGGCTTAAACCCGTAACTTTCTGACTCATAGGTGAGATTGCAACTGCTGAGCCACAGCTAACCATGTGGCTGAGTGCAAACATCCTGCACCCTCTCCCTGATATCCTTCCTAAAGGAAGGCAGTTACACCTAACTATTACCTAACCAATGGTTTCCATCGTTTTTGCTTCACCACTTAACCATTAAATAGTTAAGCATGAAACTGTCCTTGCCTGATATTCCAGCATGAGTGCTCCCAATTCTGGGTACTGTAGTGTTGTGGTCATGACACTAAACTAGTAATTCCACAACTATAGTTTCAGTGAGGTTTCTACTTATTTCTGTAGCTGTAATATCACTGTCTGGAAGATCATAAGCAATGAAACAGTGCATGAGATCTCTCCATTGGTGTTCCATATAGAATTTGCAGATGGTGTTAGCTGTTGGAAGATAAAGTCCAGCGCTTTGGTTGGTATGAATGAAAAGATCAGGGTTCAAGCAACAATCGAGTAGGTTTTTATCAACATCTGCATGGTAAACTGGCAGAGGGAATCTGAATGAAAAGTGAGCAGTTTCTATAACAGGCAATCTGTTCTACCAGATAATCTTCCTGGTGGCTTGTCCCTCATTGCTGAAGTCCCAATCAATGTCTTCCTTTTCTCTCCCCTTCCAGAAAAATCCAATTTGATCATCATACGTAGTAACCACTCTTCTGACCTCCTCACATCTCCATTCATGCAACGAAGGAACGTCAATCAGATGATGTTCCACAAACTGAAGAAGGAAGAGCTGATCTGGGTGAGTCAATGAAAATGGAGCGAACAAGGGAGCTTTCGACATGCAAGAAAAGGGCAAAATACCGCAGATGCTGGAAATCAGAAATAAAACAGAAAATGCTGGAAATAGGTCAGGCAGCATCTGTGGAGAGAAAACTGAGTTAATGTTTCAGGTCGATAACCTTTCATCAGAAAGGAGCATTAGAAATTGACTCCAAGTTCTTGGCATAGAGTAAAAGATGTCAAGTATTAACTTGGCAATGAACGTAGTCAACCTCATTTTGTAATTTCACGCATATGTGCACTTGCATCTCAGAGAGTGAAAGCCAAGGTTAATGTTAAGCCTGGATATGTTTTTCCTTTCATATTTCTGTGCGTATCAAGGTGATAAATGTCAAAGCAGGAGAATATCTGGCACTCCCAGGGCAGGAATAGGACAGTGAGATAGAGTAAAGCTCCCTCTACTCTGCCAGAACAATATACTTCAACATTCCTTACTGCAGCAGTGTGACATTTTACCAATTTTGCGTGAGATCACCTGTTCATGCCAAATTAGGAACTGTTTTGAGGTGCAGCTCCAGACGACTCAGAGTTAGATGGAGACTGTCGAAATTCATTGCATGTAGGATTCTTACAGCCAGCAAGAAAAGGAGTCTTTTATCTCAATCAAATGGTTTTGCATTTGAAACCAGAAGTGAAAGTCTTGTTAATCACTAATTGCACCATCTGGTTTCCAAGAAATGCAGGTTAGATGATGCCAAATTCATGTATTAAAAGCTATAGATTACAGAATGAGAAGAAAGAAATACTTGCATTTATAAAGTACTTTACAGCCAATGAAGTACTTTTTTGGAGCATAGTCACTGTTGTAATTTAGGAAACATAGAAACCAATTTGCACACAGAAAGCTCCCACAAGCAGCAATGTGATACTGACCAGATCATCTGTTTTAGTGATGTTGTTTGAGAGATAAATATTGGACCAGGATATCTGGGATAATTCCCCGGCTCTCCTTCAAACAATGCCATGTCCACCCAAGAGGGCAGACCGGGCCTCAGATCAACAACTCATCTGGCAGCACCTCGGACAGAGCAGCACCCTCTCAGTACTGCACTGGGAGCCTCAGCCTGAATTTTGTGCTCAAGCTTCATGAGTGGGGGCTTGAACCCAGAACCTTCTGGCACAGGGGGAAAAGTGTCGCCCACTGAGCCAAGAGAGGTGGGGAGTTTCACACCTTTGAGGGCCTGGGAGAGTGTGGCTTTGAGCTGTGGCTCAGATGGCAACACTCTTTCCCTCTGAGTTACAAGGTTATAGGTTCCAGTTCCAGTCCCACTCCAGGGATTGAGTACAAAAATCAAGGCTGCCACTCTACTGTAGTTCTGAGGGAGTGCTGCATTGTTGGAGGTGCTGTCTTTTGGAATAAACAATAAACCAAGGTTCCATCTGCTTGCTTGGGTGGATATAAAATATCCCATAGCACTATTTCAAAGAAAAGCAGGAGAGTTCTGCCCGGTGTCCTAACTAACATTTATCTCTCAACCAACATCACTAAATACAGCTGGTCATTATCACATTGCTGTTTGTGGGAACTTCATGTGCACACACACACTGCCGCGATTCTTACATTATGCAGTGACTACACTTACATACGAACACACGAATTCAGAGCAAGAGTAGGCCACTCGGCCCTTCGAGCCTGCTCCCACCATTCAGTAACTTCACAGCTGAACTGATTACTCCACATTTCCACCTACCTCCGATAACCTTCCAGCCCCTTGCTTATCAAAAATCTATCTACCTCTGCCTTAAAAATATTCAAAAACTCTGCTTCCACCTCCTTTTGAGGAAGAGAATTCCAAAGACTCACGCCCCTCTGAGCGAAAGAATTTCTCCTCATCTCTGTCTTAAATGGGCGACCCCTTATTTTTAAACAGTGACCCCTAGTTCTAGATTCTCCCTCAAGGAGAAACATCCTTTCCACATCCACCTTGCCAAGACCCCTCAGGATCTTATATGTTTCAATCAAGTCACCTCTTACTCTTCTAAATTCCAGTGGATACAAGCCTAGCCTGTCCAATCTTTCCTCGTAAGACAGCCCACCCATTCCCGGTATTAGTCTAGTAAACCTTCTCTGTACTGCCTCCAACGTATTTACATCCTTCCTTAAATAAAGAGACCAGTATTGTACACACTACTCCAGATGTGGTCTCACCAATGCCCTGTATAGCTGAAGCATAATCTCCCTAGTTTTGTATTCAATTCCCCTCTTGATAAACGATAACATTCGATTAGCTTTCCTAATTACTTGTTGTACCTGCATACTAACCTTTTGCGATTCATGTACTAGGACACCCAGATCCCTCTGCATCTCGGAGCTCTGCAATCTCTCACCATTTAGACAATATGCTTCTTTTTTATTCTTCCTGCCAAAGTGGACAATTTCACACTTCCCATATTATACTCCATTTGCCAGGTCTTTGCCCACTCACCTAACCTATCTATATCCCTTTGTAGCCCCCTTATGTCTTCTTCACAAGTCACTTTCCTAACTATCTTTGTGTCATCAGAAATTTAGCAACCATACCTTTGGTCCCTTCATCTAAGTCATTTATATAAATTGTAAAAAGTTGAGGCCCCAGCACAGATCCCTGTTGCACACCACTCGTTACATCTTGCCAACCAGAAAATGACCCATTTATGCCTACTCTCTGTTTCCTGTTATTTAGACAATCTTCTATCCACTTCAAAAGTATTTCATTGCTGTAAAGTGTTTTGAGACATCCAGTGGTTGTGAAAGGTACTATATAAACGCAAGTCTTTTTTTTCTTTTAGTGTGACAGGTCTTGATTTCAACACAATAACTAGGCAGAAAGGCAAAGGAGTTTGCAGGACATTTAGAAGAACAGTAACTGTGATAGTATTGATAAAATAGGGAAAGACAAGGAAATATTGAAGAGTTTTGATAGTGAAAGAGAAAGACTATTTTCCCTGCTTGGGGAACCAATATAAGTGGTCATCAATTTAAAACTGTCACTAAGAAAGTGAGGGGAGGAATTGGGAGAAATTTTCTTTTATTGGAGCGATATTTTCTTGGTGCATGGGTTGCTTTGTCACCGAGGCAGAATCCTTTGCACCTCTTAAGGAAAAGATGGATAGATATTTGATTCAGAGGTAAAAGAAGCAATGGCGACATGAGGAAAAACTTTTTCATGTAGTGAGTGGTTAGGATTTGGAATTCACTGCTTGAGAGTGTGGTGGAGGCAGATTCAATTGAAGCCTTCAATAGACTGTTATCTGAACAGGAAGAATGTACAGGGTCATGGGGAGAAGGTGGGGGAATGGCACAAAGTGAATTGCTCACTCGGAGAGCTGGTGCAGACATGATGGGCCAAATGGCCTCCTTCTGTGCTGTAACAATTCTGTGATACTGGGCTATAGGGAAAGAGCAGAAGCAATGGGATTAGTTTTGGATTGCTGCAGCAAAGGGTCGGTACAGACAAGATGGAGAGATTGGAGTATAAGGATTGTATATCAGAGAACAAACTATTTCGGCATCTGCATAAAATATATAACATGAAATAAACATATATTTTCCTGTTAAGCATCACCTCAGAACCTAGGTTTAACACAGTTCCAAGTAAGCTATGTAAGTGACAAGTTGATGGATTTCGGTTTCACCACAGTGAGAATGCAATGAGGAAACAAGAACAACTAACAGTTCATTGTACTCTTTCCCGAAAACAAACTCCAGTTACCTCCCTAAATATTTCTGCCTCTCCACTTCTTTCACCTGGTTCAAGACACTCCTTAAAAACCCACCTTTCTCAGACACTCCCTTATGTGGCTGAGTGCCAGTCTTTTATCTGATTGCACTTGGGGCATTTTTAACTATGTTAAAGGCACTATATAAATACAACTTGTTCTTGTAGATTTCATTGTCCATTGTGTAATGAATGTCCTTTGTTGTAATTGTCAACACATTTCTGCATTGTCAGTCACAGTCAGTTAGTTTCATCATTCTATCCGACTGTCCCAATTTCGGCTTCAGTTACAGTGGTAAGTATGCAGGCAGTGCACCTATTACAGATGTAATTAAGGAGCCTGTCATGAGATCCAGATAGTATAATTCTTTGACTCACTGTGTTGTCATTGGGCATCTGGCTCCCGGACACTCAAATTACTCAGGACGCCAATGTGTATCCATCAGGACCAGAGGGCAAGGACACAAGGTGCATGATCCCCTCAGTTAAATACCACAAAATGTGAATTAAGTGCTTGCTGACATGCCCAGCGCAGTACTGAGGGAGTGTTGCACAGTTGGAGGTGCCGTCAGTCAGAAGAGACATTAAACCAAGGCAGTGTCTGCAATCGCAAGGTGTAAAACATTCCACATCCACTATTTTGAAGAAGAGAAGGGGAGTTAGCCCTGGCGTCCTGACCAATATTTATCCCATGATCAACATCACTAAAAACCAAATTGCCTGGTCATTATCATATTGTTTTTTGTGGGAGCTTGCTGTGCACGAATTGGCTACTGTGTTTCCTACATTTCAACAGTTACTACACTTCAAAATAAAAACAGTGCTGGAAATACTCAGCAGGCCAGGCAGCATCTGTGGAGAAAGAAGCAGAGTTAACGTTTCAGGTCTGTGACCTTTCATCAGCACTTTCTGTTTTTATTTCAGATTTCCAGCATCTGCAGTATTTTGCTTTTACTACACTTCAAAAGTTCTTTATTGGCTATGAGGTACTTTGGGTCATCCAGAGGTTGTGAAAGGTGCTACAGAAATGGAAATTCTTTCTTTGTTGTGCTCCAGCACCCTCATGCTGAGTGGATATATGCATTCACATAGAACCTCTTTAGATTATCTCACATGAATAATTGGTGTAGAAAAGTGACAAGAGTTCTGATCCTAGAGATGAAATTAAACTGATATTACAAGCTCTATCTGTGGAATAGGGGAGATATCACACCAGATGTCTGCTTGGATCAATGATTGTTACCTGAGTTACACTGTAATATTTTCATGAACAGACCATATGTATGAACTGTTAAAATGCTTGCACTTTGGGCCATTTATCTGATTGTGTATATATTGCGCGTTACTCATGCCTGATCAGCTGACCTGGTGGCTCAGGAATCCTGCAGGCAGTGATCCCAGCAACTCCACTGAAGTCATTCCTACCAGTGCCCTCCAGCACTGTCCCCTGCCAGAGTCTGTGGAGTCATTGTCAGGGGAATTCATTTCCATGGAAGCACTTGAAATACTTTTTGGGGCCTGTCTGTGCTATGGGCAGTTTGGTTAGCTTTGCCTGCCTGTTAGGAAGAGAGTGTCCAGGACCCCCACCTTCACCCAACTAACCCATGACTGCTCCAATCAATCACTGATAGGGACACACATGCCCTTAGCAAAGCTGATAGACCTCAACTCACTTGGAATATCAGCCACCACTCATACACCTATCCAGGGCTAGGAAGGGAACTCTGGTGCAGAGAGTCCTCTGGACAGTACATCACTTTCTTTATAAGGAAATGGAGAAAGATAATGTATGTGGGTTTGGGAAGAAGAAGGAAAATGAAATAGCGTACAGTCGGGCTGTGGGCCTGAATTTACTGGCCGAAAGAAGGGCTGAATGGCCTGCTCCTGTGTGAGAATGTCTATGTTTCTAACCTGTGATTGGTGGTGGGAATGCACCTTTATAAACAGCACTGCCTGGAAGGTCCCATGAGAGGGATTAACTGGGCGTGCAACAAGCTGCAGCTAGTCCATTGTCCAAGATGAGGATGAAAGCCACGTCACACTCATGGTCAGACTTTCCTTCCTTCACAACAGGGTGAAAGTCTGGGTCAAGGCTCCTTTACAAAGATCTTCAAAGGAACAAGAAAGGGAGGTGGGGATAGTGATTTTTACCAGATGGATGTTTTACTGAAGGTCTTGGATCACACGCACAGGAACTACTCTGAGGTAATTCCATCAACATTTCATTCTCGTCTACAGGGACTCTCATCAGCAGAGATTAGAAGATTAAGGGGTGATCCAACTGAGGTGTTTAACATGATTAAAAGATTTGATATGGTAGATAGAGAGGAACTATGTCCTTGGAGGCAGGGGGACGGTGGTGGTGGGGTGGGGGAGAGGGGAGTGGAGGGAGCCCAGAACAAGGGGATATACCCTTAAAATTAGAGCTAGGCCGTTCAGGGATGATGTCAGGAAACACTTCACACAATGGGTGGTGGAAATCTGGATCTTTCTCTTCAAAAAGCTATTGAAGCTATGGGCCAACTGAGATCGATAGATTTTTGCTAGGCAAGGGTATTCAGGATGATGGAACAAATGCAGTTAAAATGTAGATCAGCCATGATCTAGTTGAATGACGGGACAGGCTCAAGGGGCTGAATGGCCTCTTCCTGTTCCCATGTTGCTTCCTAAGTTCAATGCATTTAATCGCTGGCATTTCACAGATAGGTGTGAGGAAAACTGATATCGCAGGAGGAAGATCAGGTGACTGAAAGCTTGGCCAAAGATGGGTTTTGAGAACTGAAGGAGCACAGAGAGGTGGAAAGCTGCAGATGTTTAAGGAAGGACTTCCAGAGACTGCAAGCGTGGGGTGATGGGAAAAGAGATCTAGAGATGAGAGCCAGAGAAACAGACCATTGGAGGGAGGTTATGTGGCTGGAGGAGACTGGAGAGATCTATCTCTGTTAGTTTAACCCATAACAGTACATTATATCCATTGTTGAAACCTGAACTCTCTTTACCCTCAGTCATTCTTTGAGGCAGCGAGTATAATGTGTCAAGTTTCCCATAAGCATCTCATCCTGGTTTACGGAATCTGTGCAGTCAACAAAGAAAGTAAGTCTTGCAATTTTAACGGTGCCTAACTGAATTCTCTGCTTTAATTTTTCTCCAGCAACCAGTCGTTTAAATTGTTTAAAATGTGAATGAGTAAAAAGCCTTCATTGTAACACACTGTTCTATGACTCAGGAACAGGAGTAGGCCATTCAGCCCTACAAGTCTGTTCCTCCATTCAGTTCAATTATTAGGCAAGCGATGCTAACCGTTTGCCATCACCATGGCCCTCAATTACAGAGGTGCCACTTGAACCGTATTAAGCAACCCCGATTATTTCGGGCAGAGTTTGCCGTGTCGTTTTCCTTTCTTGTTCTGCCATTTTGGTCCTCGCCACTCCGGTTGCATAATCAGTCAAGCAGCTCTATTAAGATAGCCTTTATTGGTTCTAAACTGCACGATTGACGTCAAGAGCAGGGAATTTTCAGACAGAGAATCTACAACCCGCAGCTGCAGCTCATAAGTAGAATAAGGGAAAAGAGTGGAATCTTGGTGTGGATTGGCACATCCAGTCTGGTCCCACTACTTTGCCAGCTGTCACAGTCAGAGAACAGGTATAGTTATTCACAAGGCTGCCTTCCCATTCCATATTATACCATCCACTTCTTATAGAGTGCTAATCGCGTTAACACCATTAGAACGGGTGAAGACTGTATTTCTTTCCCTAAAAATGTAGGCCATGCCAGCAACACCAGCATCCTCTGAATGAATAAATATATTTTTTAGATCCTCTCCCTAAACCTCTTTGCCTTTCCCCTTTAAAGACATTCCTTAAAACTTCATCTGTGACCCTTTTGGTCACCTGTCCTAACATCATCTTATGTGTCTCAGTGTCAAATTTTGGTTGATAAGACTCCTGTGAAGCACCTTGGTATGTTTTACAACGTTAAAGGTGCTATATAAATGCAAGTTGGTGCTACGGCTAATGCAAAGGCTGATTGAATGCTGGCCTTTATATCTGGAGGACTAGAATACAAGGGGGTAGAAGTTATGCTTCAGTTCTGGTTAGACCACACCTGGAGTTACTGTGAGCAGTTCTGGGCACCACACCTTAGGAAGGAGATATTGGCCTTGGAGGGAGTGCAGTGTAGATTTACCAGAATGGTACCTGAACCCCAAGGGTTAAATTATGAGGAAAGATTAAACAAACTAGGGTTGTATTCCCTGGAATTCAGAAGGTTAAGGGGTGATTTGATTGGCATATTCAAGATTTTATGGGGAGCAGATAGGGTAAATGAAGAGAAACTACTTCTGCTGGTTGGGGAGTCTAGAACAAGGGGGCACCAACTAAAAATTAGAGCCAGACCTTTCAGGAGTGAAATTAGGAAGTATTTCTACACACAAAGGGTGGTAGAAGTTTGGAACTCTCTTCCACAAACAGCAATGGATGCTGGATCAGTTGTTCTTTTAAAACTAAGATTGATAGATTTTTGTTAACCAAAGTTATTAAGGAATGTGGGGCAAAGGTGGGTATATGGAGTTAGGTCACAGATTAGCCATGATCTTATTGAATGGCAGAACAGGCTTGAGGGGCTGAATGGCCTCCTCCTGTTCCAGTGTTCCTAAATGACAGTATTCATGGAAGGAGAGCACATTAAGTTATAAAAGCCTTAAAAACAGCCAGTTTGCACTTTCATTCAAGCATTAAGCATTCTTCAGGCGTTCCATTCAGTAGCCACATGATGTCTTTGATTTGCTCCCTTTTGCTTTGCAGACATCATGGTGCAGGAGTATGTAAAGTATGGAGCCTTGGACATGTACTTAAAAAAGAATAAAAACAATAGCTGTGTCAATATCAGCTGGAAACTAGAAGTTGCGAAACAGCTTGCCTACGCCATGAATTTCCTGGTAAGTGTTGCATACATATAGCACAGCAGCTGTCATATTGCTCACTTCCGGATCCACCACTCACAGCTCTATTTCCAAACTATTGTGAGCTATCTTGGTGCATATTGGGACTAGAGTCAATGCACAGGGTTTAATTCCGCTGTCAATTGATTGGGTGAAATATTTCCTTTCACTGATTGCCCACAAAGGTTGGAAATGGGTTTGGGAGCGTCTCAAATGAAAGAAATGAGTAAAAGGTCATTTGTGGCTGGATAAGAGATTCATCTGTCTCATGATGGTCAGAGTGAGAGTGATGATGATTCGTTAGGTCTGAGAGTTGGGTTCAGCTGCATGGAAAGCCACAAGAAGCAGTGCCCTGACCAACTGGAGTGATAGGGGTAGGTTATCCTACAGAGTGACAGAGTACAGATCATCCTATGAAATGGCAGGACATAGGACTTCTTATGAACAGACAGAGCATAGGTCATCCAAAGTGAGGGTCAAGAAGATTTACGGTGCAGAACACCACTGAAGTTGCAAAAAGAAGAGATGAGATAAATAAGACTGCAACTGTACGGCAACCTTAGTTGTTATTATATAACTGGAATCAGGGGACAGCCCAGAGGATGGAGACTCACTCACCTTGCTCTCGTATAAATGCATCTTGTGGAGTCAGCCATGGCTCATTGGTTGCACATCTGATTCAGAAGGTCTTGGGTTCAATTCCCATTCCAAAGACTTGAGCACATAATCTGAGCCATGGCTCCAGTACTAATGGAGTGCTGCACTGTCAGAGGTGCTGCCTTTCAGACAAGACATTAAACTGAAGCCCTGTATGCCCTCTTGGGTAGGTGTCAAAGATCCCACTGTACCAAGAGCACCTCTCATTCTTCTAAACTCCAATGGACACAGGCCCAAACTGTCCAGAGCAGTCCTCTTGATCGGTATCTCATCCACCATCTTAAACATTCATTCCCTCCACCACTAGTGCACAGTGGCAGCAGTGTGTACCATCTATTGCAGCAACGCACCAAGGCTCCTTAGATAGCACCTTCCAAACCCGCGATCTCTACAGCCTAGAAGGACAAGGGCAGCAGACACATGGGAACACCACCACCTGCAAGTTAAAAAAAAACTTTGTTGGCTCTAATTCAGTATGGGATGTTATGCAAGGTGCTATATATGTGCAAGTTCTGTCTTTATGGAGCATCAGTAAATTGAAAGGAAATTTGTAGATTGTAGAAGGAAGGGATGGTAAAGCTTTGCTGTGCTGGGGAAGAATGAGTTGGGATAGGGAGATGCGGGGAGAAGGAAGGCCACGGTTTGAGGTGAGACAAATACTGCTGAGGAAGAGAAAGAAAATGCAGACCAGAATAATCAACAGTTGCTGGCCTCATGTGCCCTCTATGGATTGAGTATAGAATTACAGTGACAGATTCCTGGGAGCAAGTTACCCTTCAACCTTTCCAGTCAGGAATATCTAAAAGGTCAAACGCAACTTAAACGCAAAACTACACCAAATCATAAACTTAAGAATAAAGTAAAAGAATGAAAGTCAGCTGTCACTTGACTTTGAATTTCCATTATTTTAGAACATAAATGTTCTCTTTAAAACAGAGAAGGCTAAGAGGGGATTTGATAGAAGTGTTTAAATTCATGAAGTGATTTAGAGAGAGTAAATAAAGAGAAACTGTTTAAGTGGATGAAGGGTCGATAACCAGAGGGCACAGATTTAAGGTGATTGGCAAAAGAACCCGAGGCAACGTGTGGAAAAATGTTTTTACACAGCTAATGGTTAGGATTTGGAAGGCACTGTCTGATAGGGTGCTGGATACAGATTCAATAGTAGCCTTCAAAAGGGAATCGAATAAATACTTGAAGGAGAATAAATTGCAGGGATATAGAGTAAAGAGTGGGGGAGTGGGACTGACTGGTTTGGTCTTCAAAAGAGCTAGTGCAGACATGATGGGCCAAATGGTCGCTTCCTGTGCTGTCCTCGTCTATGATTCTAAGGCTGTCCACTTAAGAAGGCATTTGATATCGCAAGGTTGACTTGGATAAGGTAGACTCTTGGATCCATTTGATCTCCTCTTTCCAGAATACCAAACCTCACTGTCTTCCCATTCAAGCATCCAACTACTTGATGAAGTTGCTCAGGGTTCAATCACCCTTCCTTGCTAACCCTTTCCTACCACTGTGTGAAAAAAATCCTTCCTGGAATCTGTCCTATATTTTTCCTTAACCTGTGCTCTCATCCAGTGGTCCTGGAGTATCTGAAAGTACTGGTCCAGGGTCTTTATTCTGCCTTGTTTATATAACCCTCTGAAACCTCCCACTCTGAGGGTGTAGAACCCCAGTTTGTCAAGAGTATCTTCACCAGCCCAACTACATTCAGCTTCTACCTGTTGCTGAAGTTTCCTTAAACATGAGGCTTTCTCCTTTTACAGGAGGACAAGCACATTGTCCATGGCAACATTTGTGCAAAGAATGTTCTGTTGACACGCGAAGGAGATGGGATGGCTGGGAGTCCTCCATTTATCAAGCTCAGCGACCCAGGGGTCAACATTACAATCCTGCCAATTGAAGGTAAGAAGGTGAGGGAGATTAGCATGAAATTTACATCAGTGAACAGAGTGTTTTTTTGTTGGCGAAGAGATTGTCCATCAAGATGGGGAATGCCGGGGAATAATGTGAACACTTTTTCATCCAGTCAATATAGATGCTGCCCTTTTAGAAGAAAATTCATGCCTGGATATGGGTGTCACCGGCAAGGCTGGCATTTATCATCCATCATTAATTGCCCTTGACAAGGTGGTGGTGTGCCTTCTTCTTGAACCATTGAGGTCTGTGTGATGGAGATGCTCCCACTGTGCTGTGAGGGAGGGAGTTCCACAATATTGGCTCAGCAAGAATGAAGGAATGGCCGATTTCTGTCCACGTTTGGACGGTGCATGACTCATAGTGGAACTTGGTGGTGATCGTGTTCCCAAGTGCCTGCAGCCTTTGTCTTCTTAGCTGGTCGTGAAATAGCTCATAACTAATTCAGAGGCTGACATATAACTGTGCTTTTTCTGCAGTACGAATTGACCGGATCCCCTGGGTGGCTCCCGAGTGCATTGACGATCCCAACCGTCAGGCGCTAGAATCAGACAAATGGAGCTTTGGGACAACGCTCTGGGAGATATTCAGTGGAGGAGACCTTCCTCTCAACAGCATGGAGCCCACACGGGTATGGAGCTGTCCTCTTCTAGTTTGTCAACATTTTAATAGATTTTGTTCTGGAGCTATTCAATTGCAAAGAACTGCATTGTGAATTACTGGGAGAATTCACCAACATGAATTGGTTCTACAGCCTTTTAAATATAAGAAAACCCAATAGTCCAAACCAGTCATAAAATTGAGAATTGCTAATCCCTGTATATATTCGAGGGAATAGCAAGACCTTGTATGTTATAGGGAAGCAACCGACCCAAAATATAGGGGATAGCAAATCCTGTGTATATTAGAGATATTACAGACCCTGTGAATGTTACAGGGATTCGCAGCCCCTGTGTATGATATAGGGAATAGCAGACACTATACATACTATATAGAATAACAGACTCTGTATATTACAGGGAACAGCAACTTTATGTAAATTATAGGAGAATAGCGGCCCCATTATAGAGTAGGGAATAGCAGCTGCTGTGTATATTTCTCATCTACATGCTACTCCTCAGTGACATCATCCGAAAGCACTATTAGTTTTCACATGTACACTGACGACACCCGGCTCTACCGCACCACCACTTCTCTCAACTCCTCCACTGTTGCTAAACTATCAGACTGCTTATCTGACATCCAGTACTGGATAAGCAGAAATTTCCTCCAATTAAATATTGGGAAGACTGAAGCCATTGTTTTTGGCCCCCGCTCCAAACTCTGTTGCCTAGCTACTGACGCCATCCCTCGCCCTGGCAACAGTCTGAGACTAAGCCAGTCTGTTCACAACCTTGGTGTCACATTTAACCCTGACATGAGCTTCCAACCATATATTTGCACCATCGCTAAGACCGCCGATTTCCACCTCTAACATCGCCCGACTGCGCACCTGTCTCAACTCATCTGCTGCTGGAACCCTCATTCATGTCTTTGTTACCTCTAGACTTGACTATTCCAACACACTCCTGGCTGGTCTCCCACATTCTACCCTCCATAAACTTTGAGGTCATCCAAAACCTGGCTGCCCCTGTTTTAACTCACACTAAGTCCCATTGACCAATCACTCCTGTGCTCAATGACCTACATTGGCTCCCCGTCAGGCAACAACTTGATTTTAAAATTCTCATCCTTGTTTTCAAATCCCTCCATGGCCTCTCCCCTCCCTATCTCTGTAATCTCCTCCAGCCCCACAACCCTCTGAGATCTCTGCGCTTCTCTAATTCTGGCCTCTGAAGCATCCCCAATCTTAATTCCTCCACCGTTGGTGGCCACACCTTCAGTTGCCTAGGTCCCAAGCTCTGGAATACCCTCCCTGCACCTCTCTGCCTCTCCACCTCGCTTTCCTCCTTTAAGACACTCCTTAAAACCTACCTCTTTGACCAAGCTTTTGGTCATCTGACCAAATATTTCCTTATGTGTCTTATTATGTTTTATAATGCTCCTGTGAAGTGCCTTGGAACATCTTATTGCATGAAAGGGGCTATATAAATGTAAGTTGCTGCTGCTGCTGATGATGATGATGATGATGACGATGATGATGAATAACCCCCTGTATATATTACAGAGAATAGCAGACACTTTGTGTGTGCTACTATTCCTTCAATGTTTCTTCAGTGTTTCTGGCTATCCTCTTTCTTTATTTCTATCCCTTTTTAACTAATTGTCTCCAATTCTTCTCCTGATTCTTGCTGGGGTACCATTTCACACCTTTGACTCTCACTCAGGTGCCTATTACTCCAACATGAGTGTAAACACTGAATGCTAGTAGGCTGCTTAACTGTAGGAGGCATCACAGGGATGCTGGCCTCATCCATATACATGTACTTTCCACCACGGTTCACAGAAAATAAACTTGGGAGCAGGACCCGGCTGATTTTCCTCCACTTCTGCTTTGACCTGGATGCCGAGGTCTATTTATGTAACCCTATTTCCAACTTGCTTAAAGAAAGTTGCATTTATGAGAGTGTCTATCGTGACCTCCCAGAATGCTTTACAGCCAATGAAATACTTTTCAAAACGCAGTCGCTGCCATGGCAGCCAATTTTCACATAGCAAGCTCCCACAGACAGCAACTTGAAAAAGGCCAGATAATCTGTTGTGGGATAAATATTAGCCAGGATACAGAGGCAGATCTCCTCTGCTCTGCTTTGAAATAATGCTACAGGATCTCTTATGTTTACCAGAAGAAGGCAGATAGGGCCTCGGTTTAATGCATCATCTAAAAGACAGCACTGCCAACTGTACGGCACTCACTCAGAACTGTACTGGGAGTGTAGGCTTACAATTTTGCACTCAGCTCTACTGAAACGGGGTTTAGACGCCACAACCCTCAGGTGACAGTGCTACACACTGAGTCACAGCAACTCAATGGAGAACGAGCATTGATCCCAGGACCTCTCCATTCTGCGTGGTTCAGTTGTGGACCAGTCATTGAATTTGAAATTTGGGGTAGTTTTCCCCTTCTCAGTTCGGGCAATAATCCGATGGAGCAGATCAGCTACAGATTGTAGAAACTGCCAAAGAACAGAAGATCTGCTGGTGGATATTTGTAATTGTTTTTTTTTTTAACACCTCTGGTCTGTTTTGCCTCACTAATCACACAGAAGCTACAGTTTTATGAAGACCGTCTCCAGCTTCCTGCTCCCAGGTGGACAGAACTAGCCAACCTCATCAATCAGTGTATGATCTACCAGCCCTACCTGCGGCCCTCCTTGAGAGCCATCCTCAGGGAACTCAACAGATTGAATACATCAGGTAGCCAGTTTTGGAAATTAGTGTTTTTTTAACTCATTCATGGGATGTGGACGTCGCTGGCTAGGCCAGTATTTATTGCCCATCCCTAATTGCCCTTGAGAAGGTGGTGGTGAGCTGCCTTCTTGAACCGCTGCAGTCCATTTGGGGTGTAGGTATACCCACAGTGCTGCTAGGAAGGGAGTTCCAGGATTTTGACCCAGCGACAGTGAAGGAACAGCGATATAGTTCCAAATCAGGATGGTGTGTGACTTGGAGGGGAACGTGCAGGTGGTGGTGTTCCCATACATCTGCTGCCCTTGTCCTTCTAGGTGGTAGAGGTCACAGGTTTGGAAGGTGCTGTCGAAGGAGCCTTGGTGAGTTGCTGCAGTGCATCTTGTAGATGGTACACACTGTGCGTCGATGGTGGAGGGAGTGAATGTTTAAGGTGGTGGATAGGGTGCTGATCAAGTGGGCTGCTTTGTCCTGGATGGTGTTGAACTTCTCTAGTGATCTGTGCAGGAGTGTCAGATAGCTGGAGTCATATAGAAAAATATTATTTTGGGAAACAGTTTATGAGTAATAGGGTTAATGGAATATTTTAAACTTTATTCCCACTTTTTGTGAATTTTGTGCTCTTCAAGCTAGTGGTATTAGTGTTGGGGAATGGAGTACTTAAGCAGCCACTGTCCCATTCAACCCTCCCAGAACAGGTACAGCACGGGGTTAGATACAGAGTAAAGCTCCCTCTGCACTGTCCCACCAATGCATACACATGAACATATGAATGAGGAGCAGAAATAGGCCATTCGGCCCCTCGAGCCTGCTCCTCCATTTAATAAGATCATGGCTGATCTGTTTGTGTTTCAAATTCCACATTCCCATCTACCCCCTTTGATTCCCTTGCCTAACAAGAATTATCTACCCTGCCTTAAAAATATTCAATGACCCTGCCTCCACCACCTTCTGAGGCAGAGTTCCAAAGTCGCACAATTCTCTGAGAAAAAAAAATCTCCTCATCTCTGTCCTGAAAGGGCGACCCCTAATTTTAAAACAATGCCCCCTGAGTTCTGGATTCATCCACAAGAGGAAACATCCTTTCCACAACCAACTTGTCAAGACCGTTCAGGATCTTATAAACTTCAATCAAGTCTCCCCTTACTCTTCTAAACTCCAGTGTAAACAAGCCCAGTCTGTCCAACCTTTCCTCATAAGAGAACCCACTCATTCCAGATATCAATCTAGTAAACCTCCTCTGATCCACCTCCAACACATTTACATCCTCCCTTAAATAAGGAGACCAAAACTGCTCACAGTATTTGAGATGTGGTCTCACCAATGTCCTGAATAACTGAAGCATGACATCCTTACTTTTATTTTCAATTCTTCTCGTAATAAAGGATAGTATTTCATTAGCCTTCTTTATTACTTGCTGTACATGGATACTAACTTTTTGTGATTCATGCACTAGAACACCTAGATCCCTCTGCACCTCGGAATTCTGCAGTCATTCTCCGTTTAAGTAATACTCGTTTTTTTTATTCTTCCTGCCAAAGTGAACAACTTCACATTTTCCCACATTATACTGCATTTGCCAGATCTTTGCCCACTCACTCAACCTATCTATATCGGTCTGCAAGCTCCCTATGTCCTCTTCACAACATACTTTTCTAACCATCTTTTTGTCATATGTAAATTTAGTTACCTTGCCAGTGCTCCCCTCATCTAAGTCTTTGATATAAATTGTAAAAAGTTGAGGCCCAGCACAGACCCCTGCGGGACTCCACTCGTCACATCCTGCCAAACAGAAAAGGACCCATTTATGCGTACTCTGTTTTCTGCCAGTCAGCCAATCTTCTATCCATGCTAATATGTTACTCCTACACCATGAGCTCCTACTTTGCACAATAACCTTTTATGTGGCACCTTTTCAAATGCCTTCTGGAAATCCAAATACAGTTTGTCAATGGGCTCCCCTTTATCCACAGCACATGTTACTCCTTCAACGAACTCCAATAAATTGGTTAAACATGATTTCCACCTCAATCCCAATCTCAAAGAGCACACTCTGTGGCCTGAATGGGATTGCCATTTTAGAACTACCTAGTGGTAAATTAAAGGCAGTTTGATACTGCACTGGAGACTGGGTTGAAACTAATTTCACATGACCCTCATAATAGGCAAAGGAGGGTTACATCCCATTAGGTTTGACTGGAATTGAATGAGACCCTAGAGATGAAAGGTCAGAGTTCAACCCTACATCAATCGCCCAGTGTTAATGGCGTTGCTGTCTTTTTGCAGACTATGAACGGCTATGTGACTTATCCCCGAGTGACATCCCGAATACAGATGGCTTCTGGCGCTTTGTTGACATGAGGAAACAGGATGATCCCAGTTTCTTTGAAGAGAGGCACCTTAAATTCATCTCAATGTTGGGCAAGGTATTAACACTGCATTCATAGAGGAATAAAATGGTGGATGGGAAAACGAGAGAGTTAGTTGTGAGCATAAAAGTCACATTTCAAATCCTCAACAATGCTGGGTTCGCTCATCTCAACCCATTCATATAGCTCCTTTTATGTCCTTGGGATGTCCCAAAGGATTTACAGCCAATGAAGTACTTTAGAAATGTCGTTGCTGATTTAATGTGGCAGCCAATGTGTGCATGTATAGCAAGATCCCACAAACAGCAATGAGATAAAAGATCAGATCATTCACTTTAATGATGTTGGTTCAGAGAAACATATTGGGCCAGAACACCTCTTCCAATATTGTCATGGGATCTTCTACATCCACCTGAGGTGCCAGACAGGGCCTTGATTTAACATCTAAACCGAAAACCATCACCTCCGACTCTTTAATTTCTCCTATGATTTTTCTCCTGGGCTTTACTCTCAGCAGTGTCCTGGATATTAATCTTTAATTCCTGGTGACTCCAGGGCAATCCTGGAGGGTTGGCAACTCCCATCCACTAGCCCAGTTTGCTCAGTTTCTCTTGTTCCCCGACTGGCAGGGAAACTTTGGCAGTGTGGAGCTGTGTCGATATGATCCACTTGGCGACAACACAGGAGACCTGGTCGCCGTGAAAAAGTTACAGCACAGCACGACGGAGCACCTTCGGGATTTTGAGCGAGAGATCGCGGTGGTCAAGAATCTCCACAGTGAATACATTGTGAAATACAAAGGGGTCTGCTACAGTGTCGGTGAGCGGGAATGATTTTCAAATTCTTTGTTTTCTTTATTTGTTATGAAGTGCTTTGGAAACTGAGGACTTCATGTTGAAAATTTTTTTAAATTGAGGAATCAAGGGGAACAGACAAAGTCTCATAGTGCAGGAGACAACTAGGGTTGAAAAGGGTAGGAAACAAGACACAAGAGATCACAAGATGAAGAAGACTCATTCTGTCCTGTCCTGTTCTGTCATGTATCGGGGCTTTTTAACAATAGATATTCTTTCAGCTTCAGTGGCCACAGCTCACTCCTGTAAGTGGTCCTTAAGCCCCTAAGGTCTGGAGTGCGCCATTTTCTGCCGAATGTTTTGTTGAATGATATCATCATAATGGAAAACCCATAATCAATACATAGGCTACAGCAGTGGTTCTCAAACTTTTTTGGATTAGTAATCATGGATCAGCCCCATCTAAATCATAACACTATACAATTACTCATAATACCAGGGAAAACTTGTATTTTGGCACCATTTCTTTGACTTTAAGTAGCATGTAGTATTCAAATATTTTAAAAGCTCCCCTCTCTTGAACAAGGCTGATCTCACCTGGCACCCACTACCAGCTGTGGGAACTGCGGATCTACCTGGCAATCTTCTTGCTGTTCTCAGCAGACCTCCCAGCAGGCCCCACACCCCCTCGCCCCACACCCCCTTGCCCCACCCCCGAGGGGAGACAGCCAGCCCATTCTACACTGCGCAAGTGGCAACCGCACTTCAGTCCTGCCTTCCTGCTCACACCAAGGGTTGGATTTTCCTCTCCCTCTGCCGGGAGTGGCGACGGACGAAACAAAATGGCAGCCCGCATGCACGGGCCGGGTACCGCCATGGCTGCCGCGATCTTCCTTGCTTTGGCCCAGGATAATGAGCTGGTCGGGCCGCCCCGCAACCACCCCCCCAATCATTTTTAAAGGGCAGCCAGCCCGGCCAGCTCATTTACATTTTTAAAGGACTGCACCCCCCCAATGTACAGCCGATAAATCTATTGCCCCTTCCCCCCTCATAACAATTAAATTCAACATTTGCCCTCTCCCCCACAAATCATTTATCTTCAACACTTCACCTTCCCCCCCCAACCCCAAACCGATCAAAGTGCAGAGGTCTCCCCATCCCATCTTCCCCTACACTAGTAATTAGAGCCCGTTCTGCACCCCCCCCCCTTCCATGCTTCAATAAAAATCATAAGCTTCCCCCTCCCCAATACGGTGACGCCTGCTTTCCCTGGAAGGGAAAGTGAAAGTGCGTGAGTGTCGGCCGCTGCTCAGAAGATTGCAGCCCAGAGGTAAGATCACTGTCGATTTTATTTAAATATATTCATTTCATTAATTTAAATATGTTAATCCGGATCCCACACCCTGCGGCTGCGGGGGGTGGGGCTGCCACGGAGCCTTGCCACCACCAGGAAGAGCGGACCCGGCATTCATGGCATCGGGCTCCGTGGCGGGCTGCTGCTGGAACAATCTTCTGGCCCCTCCCACCCCCGCCACGGAGCCCGACGTCGGGAGCTCAGTCAAATGTCGGCCCAAGTGTGAATCAGGCCGCCACTCACTTACGTACCGCTGGGCTATTTTACAGATGCCCTGGAAAATCTTTTCAGATCTCTCAACCACCACCTCCCCAGGGATTGAAGCACCCTGTTTGAGAAACAACAGGCTATTAGTATGAAGCAGATGCCACTGCCGTGTGAATTCTCCTCCTGATGGGGCAAACAGACTTACTAATCTGAGGCATATGCTCTGACCTGGTTTTATTGGATAAATAATTTAGTTCACTGATTCCCTCTAGTCCTCGATTTGTAAACAACAAAGGTGCAATCACTTTCTCTCTGAACACAAGCCCTGAGTCAAAAGACCATGATTGTAAACTTATACGAGCTTAACTTCCAGCTATTTAAAACACGCTTTTAAAACACGGACATCCTTTCGGAACAAAAGCAAAATACAGTGGATGCTGGAAATCTGAAATAAAAACAGAAAATACTGGAAATACTCAGCAGATCAGGCAGCATCTGTGAAGAGAGAAACAGAGTTAACGTTTCAGGTCGATGACCAGGGATTCTGATGAAGAGTCGGCGACCTGAAATGCTAACTCAGCATCCTTTTGGATATTGCTTGTGCAATTCAAAACACAGCCTGTCTCCTGGTTTTTCTTACAGTAAATAAAGGGTCCTGCACCAGATTGGGGCTTTACCCTTTGAACTGTGACCCATAGGGCTTGTGAAGATCCCCTCAGATCTGAAACAAGGGCAGCAGACAATATACCTCTCATGATTTAAACTAAATAGCTATTCATTCATATCGAATGACAGAAATCTTCATTATACGAACATACGAATTAGGAGCAGAAGTAGGCCATTCGGCCCCTCGAGCCTGCTTTGCCTTTCAATAAGATCATGGCTGATCAGTTTGTGTTTCGAATTCCACATTCCCATCTACCCCCGATAACCTTTGATTCCCTTGCCTGACAAGAATCTACCTCCACCTTAAAAATATTCAATGACCCCGCCTCCACCACCTTCTGAGGCAGAGAGTTCCAAAGTCGCACAACCCACGGAGAAAAAAATTCTCCTCATCTCTGTCCTAATAGGGCGTCCCCTGATTTCAAAACAATGCCCCCTCGTTCTGGACTCACCCACATTCACCTTGTCAAGACCGTTCAGGATCTTATAAACTTCAATCAAGTCTCCCCTCACTCTTGTAAACTCCAGTGAAAACAAGCCCAGTCTGTCCAACCTTTTCTCAAAAGACAACCTGCTCATTTCATGTATCCTCCTCTGAACCGTCTCTGCCTCATTAATGGCCTCAGATGATTATCATTGAATACAAGCGGTTCACAAGGAGGAGGTGTTATCAATTTTAGAAAGTGTGAAAATAGATAAGTCCCCTGGGCCAGATGGGATTTATCCTAGGATTCTCTGGGAAGCCAGGGAGGAGATTGCAGAGCCTTTGTCCTTGATTTTTATGTTGTCATTGTCGACAGGAATAGTGCCGGAAGACTGGAGGATAGCAAATGTTGTCCCCTTGTTCAAGAAGGGGAGTAGAGACAGCCCTGGTAATTATAGACCTGTGAGCCTTACTTCGGTTGTGGGTAAAATGTTGGAAAAGGTTATAAGAGACAGGATTTATAATCATCTTGAAAAGAATACGTTCATTAGCGATAGTCAGCACGGTTTTGTGACGGGTAGGTCGTGCCTCACAAACCTTATTGAGTTTTTCGAGAAGGTGACCAAACAGGTGGATGAGGGTAAAGCAGTGGATGTGGTGTATATGGATTTCAGTATGGCGTTTCATAAGGTTCCCCATGGTAGGCTATTGCAGAAAATATGGAAGTATGGGGTTGAAGGTGATTTAGAGCTTTGGACCAGAAATTGGCTAGCTGAAAGAAGACAGAGGATGGTGGTTGATGGCAAATGTTCATCCTGGAGTTTAGTTACTAGTGGTGTACCGCAAGGATCTGTTTTGGGGCCACTGCTGTTTGTCATTTTTATAAATGACCTGGAAGAGGGTGTAGAAGGGTGGGTTAGTAAATTTGCGGATGACACTAAGGTCGGTGGAGTTGTGGATAGTGCCGAAGGATGTTGTAGGGTACAGAGGGACATAGATAGGCTGCAGAGCTGGGCTGAGAGATGGCAAATGGAGTTTAATGCGGAAAAGTGCGAGGTGATTCACTTTGGAAGGAGTAACAGGAATGCAGAGTACTGGGCTAATGGGAAGATTCTTGGTAGTGTAGATGAACAGAGAGATCTTGGTGTCCAGGTGCATAAATCCCTGAAGGTTGCTACCCAGGTTAATAGGGCTGTTAAGAAGGCATATGGTGTGTTAGCTTTTATTAGTAGGGGGATTGAGTTTCGGAGCCACGAGGTCATGCTGCAGCTGTACAAAACTCTGGTGAGACCGCACCTGGAGTATTGCGTGCAGTTCTGGTCACCGCATTATATCAAAGATGTGGAAGCTATGGAAAGGGTGCAGAGGAGATTTACTAGGATGTTGCCTGGTATGGAGGGAAGGTCTTACGAGGAAAGGCTGAGGGACTTGAGGTTGTTTTTGTTGGAGAGACGGAGGAGGAGAGGTGACTTAATAGAGACATATAAGATAATCAGAGGGTTGGATAGGGTGGATAGTGAGAGTCTTTTTCCTCGGATGGTGATGGCAAACACGAGGGGACATAGCTTTAAGTTGAGGGGTGATAGATATAGGACAGATGTCAGAGGTAGTTTCTTTACTCAGAGAGTAGTAGGGGCGTGGAACGCCCTGCCTGTAACAGTAGTAGACACGCCAACTTTAAGGGCATTTAAGTGGTCATTGGATAGACATATGGATGAAAATGGAATAGTGTAGGTCAGATGGTTTCACAGGTCGGCGCAACATCGAGGGCCGAAGGGCCTGTACTGCGCTGTAATGTTCTAATTCTAATTCTAATTCTAAAGCTTTCTAGTTAATTGGTATCTGGAGCTTTCTGTTCTTCCCAGTTTTATCAGTTTGCATATATGTGGTACACCACAGTCAGTATATGGAATCATTTTTTAAAAATTCTTTCACAGGATGTGGGCATCTCTGGCTATGCCAGCATTTATTGCCCATTCCTAATTGCCCTTGAGAAGGTGGTGGTGAGCTGCCTTTCTGAACTGCTGCAGTCTGTGTGATGTAGGTATACCCACAGTACTGTTTGGAAGGGAGTTCCAGGATTTGGACCCAGCGACAGTGAAGGAATGGCAATATAGTTCCAAGTCAGGATGGTGTGTGACTTGGAGGAGAACTTGCAGGTGGTGGTGTTCCCATGCATCTGCTTCTAGGTGGTAGAGGTCACAGTTTGGAAGGTGCTGTCTAAGGAGCCTTGGTGAGTTGCTGCAGTGCAGCTTGTAGGTAGTACACACTGCTGCCACTGTGCATCGGTGGTGGAGAAGGTGAATGGCACCCCATCCACAAACATTCAAGCAGGCTGCTTTGTTCTGGATGGTGTGGAGCTTCTCGAGTGTTGTTGGAGCTGCACCCATCCAGGAAAGTGGAGAGTATTCCATCACACTCCTGACTTGTGTCTTGTAGATGGTGGACAGGCTTTGGGGAGTCAGGAGGTGGGTTACTCACGCAGAATTCACAGCCTCTGACCTGCTCTTGTAGCGACAGTATTTATGTGGCTACTCCAGTTCAGTTTCTGGTCAATGGTAACCACCAGGATGTTGACAGTGGGGGATTCAGCGATGCTAATGCCATTGAATGTCAAGGGGAGATGGTTAGATTCTCTTTTTTGGAGAGAGAAAAAAAATTATATGGCTTACAAGGTGGCTATTCAGCCCATCATGTCTGTGCTGGTTCCTTTGAAAGAGTTATCCAATTAGTCCCATTACCCTGTTCTTTTCCCATAGCCCTGTAATCTTTCCCAATTTATGTAATTATCCAATTCTCCTTTGAAATGAAAGTTACTATTGAATCTACTTCCACCGCCCTTTCAGGCAGCGCATTCCAGATCACAACAATTCACAGTGTAAAACAAATTCTCCAAATTTTCCTCCTGATTTTTTGACAGTTAAATCTGTGCCCATTGGTTTCTGGCCCTCCTGCCAGTGGAAACAGTTTCTCCCCATCAATTCTATTAAAAAAAGCATCATAATTTTGAATACCCCTATTAAATCCCTAATTAACTGTCTCTGCTGTAAGGAGAACAATCCCAGCTTCTCTAGTCTCTCCAGGTATGTGACTTTGGCTGTGTGGGTACAGTAGTACAGTGGTTATGTTGTTGGTCTAATAATCCTGAAATGTGAGTTCAAATCCCACTGTAGTAGTTTGTGTTTAGTTAATTAAATGAATATCGAATTTAGAAGCTAGTATCAGTAATAGTGACCATAAAACTACTGGATTGTTGTAAGAATCCACCTAGTTTACTAGATCATAAGATCATAAGAACTAGAAGCAGGAGTAGGCCGTCCGGCCCCTCGAACCTGCTCCGCCATTCAATAAGATCATGGCTGATCTTTTCGTGGACTCGGATCCACTTACCCGCGCTCTCACCGTATCCCTTAATTCCTTTATTGTTCAAAAAGATATCTACCTTAGCTTTAAAAACGTGTACTGAAGAAGCGTCAACTACTTCACTGGGCAAGGAATTCCATAGATTTACAACCCTCTGGGTGAAGAAGTTCCTTCTTAATTCAGTCCTAAATCTGCTCCCTCTAATCTTGAGGCTATGCCCTCTTGTCCTAGCTTCACCTGCCAGTGGAAACATCCTCTCTACTTGTATCTTATCTATTCCCTTCATAATTTTATATGTTTCTATAAGATCCCCCCTCATTCTTCTGAATTCCAATGAATATAATCCCAATCTACTCAGTCTCTCCTCATAAGCCAACCCCCTCAACTCCGGAATCAACCTAGTGAACCTCCTCTGCACCCTCTCCAGTGCCAGTACATCCTTTCTCAAGTAAGGAGACCAAAACTGCACACAGTACTCCAGGTGCGGCCTCACCAGTACCTTATACAGCTGCAACATAACCTCTCTGCTTTTAAACTCAATCCCTTTAGCAATGAAGGACAAAATTCCATTTGCCTTCCTAATTACTTGCTGTACCTGCAGACCAACCTTCTGCGATTCATGCACAAGGACACCCAGGTCCCTCTGCATAGCAGCATGCTGCAACTTTTTACCATTCAAGTAATAATCCTTTTTACTGTTACTCCTACCGAAATGAATGACTTCACATTTACTAAGGTCTTTAGGGAAGGAAATTTGCCATCCTTACCTAGTCTGGTGTATATATGACTCCAGACTCACAGCAAAGTGGTTGACTCTTAACTGAGCTCTGAAATGGCCCAGCAAGCCATTTGATTGTATATAAGAATGGGCAATTACCTTGGCAGTGGCAGCCATATCCTGTGAATGAATTTTTAAAAAGTTGAACCGATGTGTTCAACAATACAGATTTAACCCTTTCCATGCTGATTCTAACAGTCATGAAACACAAGTCAAAAAATACAGCAAGGCATAAATTCACACGACCGTAGGCCGTCTGATTGCTATGTTGTGGCTAAATAACGACAGTCTTCAGTACCAGAAGTCTAAAGTTTGCCGAGAGAAGCAAAGGACATCAAGGGTCCCACAGTTTTGAGACCCCTTGAGTTAGAGTAGGTGATTCAACAAGTCTTGATTTCAACATAAGGAGGGTGCAGGCTAAAGGGTGGAAGAGAGTGTAAATGGTCTTGAAGTTCAGAAGTCAGAGAGGAAGGTAGTAGTTTTGATAGAAAAATACTAAAAAAACTTTTCAAAGCAGAGAGAGACTGGAGACTGGAGGTGAGGGAAGGATTCCTCAGTGATGAATACTTTCCTTCTCCACTAAAGGGAAAAAACCTGTATTTTTATTTCTACGTGTTACCTAAATGTTTACATAAAAATATTTTTTTTTTAAATCAAAAAGTTCATCCAGGTGAGACACTCAGACTCATTGAAAAATCTGGTTCAGTTTGTATGGAAGGCTCCACACCATTCGCATTTCTCCACAATATGTTCCATACTGTCTGTGACTCAACATCGTTACACGCCCGTGTAACACTTCTTGTGTCAGAAATAGCTGTTGTTTTATTTCCACAGGGCGCAGGAACCTGAGACTGATCATGGAATACCTGCCATATGGAAGCCTGCGAGATTACTTGCAAAAGAACAAGCACAGACTGGATCACAAAAAACTCTTGCAGTACGCCTCGCAAATATGTAAGGTGAGCAGGGCCAAGGAGAGAGGGTTCGACTTGCATAGTTTGGGTATTTATTACACTGTGTGACTTGAGGTGACAGGTACCTTCATTTCAGTGCAGTAGAATAGAGTGTCCAACACAAGGTCTACAGGCAAACCCAGCCCTTGTATCAGCCTCACTGAGCTCCTACCGGTTCCTTTCACCTTTCTGTGCTTGTCCGCAGTCACATGTAGACTTCAACTCAAGTTCAGCTGTTGAACTTTCTTTACCTGAGAGATTGCTAAAGGCTCCCTGTTTAGCACCAGGTGTCAACCTTGGGTCACTTGGTGGCACTCTCTGAGCCAGAAGGTTGTGGGTCCAAACTCCACTTCAAGGCCGCGGCATATAATCCAAGCTGACACACCCAGCGCAGTAGCGAGGAAGTGCTGCACTGTCGAAGGTGCTGTATTTCAGTTGAGATGCTAAACCAAGGCCCTGTCTGCTCTCTCAGGTAGACATAAAAGAGCCAGAATTCAAAAAGGTACAGCGGGATGGGTGGGTCCTGGCCAATATTTATCCCTAAACCAATATTCACTAATTCAGTTTATCTGGTTATTTATCCCCTTCCTGTATGTGGGATCTTGCTGTGTGCAAATTGGCTGCCATGTTTCCTGCATTACAACAGCTCCTGACCTCATTACAGCCTTGGTTCAAACTCAAGAGGTGAGGTGAGAGCGACTGCCCTTGACATCAAGGTAGCATTTGACCGAGTATGGCATCAAGGAGCACTAGCAAAACTGGAATCAATGGGAATCAGGGGGAAAATTCTCTGTTGGTTGGAGTCATACCTAGCACAAAGGAAGGTGGTTGTGGTTGTTGGATGTCAATCATCTCAGCGCCAGGACATCACTGCAGGAGTTCCTTAGGGTAGTGTCCTAGGTCCAATCATCTTCAGCTGCTTCATCAATGACCTTCCTTCAATCATGAGGTCAGAAGTGGGTATGTTCGCTGATGATTGCATGATGTTCAGCACCATTTGCAACTCCTAAGATACTAAAGCAGTCCAAGTAGAAATGCAGCAAGACCTGAACATCATTCAGGCTTGGGCTGATAAATGGCAAGTAAAATTCATGCCACACAAGTGCCGGGCAATGACCATCTCCAACAAGAGAGAATCTAACCATCTCCCCTTGACATTCAATGACATTACCATTGCTGAATCCCTCACTATCAACATCTTAGGGGCTACCATTGACTAGAAACTGAACTGGAGTAGCCATATAAATACTGTGGCTACAAGAGCAGGTCAAAGGCTAGGAATCCTCCGGTGAGTATCTCACCTCCTGACTCCCCAAAGCCTGTCCACCATCTACAAGGCACAAGTCAGGAGTGTGTTGGAATACTCTCCACTTGCCTGGATGGGTGCAGCTCCAACAACACTCAAGAAGCTCCACACCATCCAGAACAAAGCAGTCCACTTGATTGGCACCCCGTCCACAAACATTCACTCCCTCCACCACTGACGCACAGTGGTAGCAGCAGTGTGTACCATCTACAAGATGCACTGCAGCAATGCACCAAGGCTCCTTAGACAGCATCTTCCAAACCTGCGACCTCTACCAACTAGAAGAACAAGGGCAGCAAATGCATGGGAACACCATCACCTGCAAGTTCTCTCCAAGTCACACACCATCCTGACTTGGAGCTATATCGCTGTTCCTCCATTGTCACTGTGTCAAAATCCTGGAACTCCCTTCCTAACTGCATTGTAGGTGCACCTACCTCACACTGCAGCAGTTCAAGAAGACAGCTCACCACCACCTTCTCAAGGGCAATTAGGGATGGGAAATAAATTCTGGCCTGGCCACCCTAGACACCCACATCCCATAAATGAATTTAAAAAAAACAGTGACCACATCTCAAGGGGGGTTCATTGGCTGTAAAGTGCTTTGAGATGTCCTGCTGTCATGAAAGGTGCTATATAAATGCAAGTTCTTCCCGCCAGACGTACAGCTGAGACTCCTGACACCCCATGTAAATTTATGGTCTCTCGCCAATGGATGTGCTTGGCTTTTCTATGTATGAAGGGAGGTTGGATGATTTTTATATTGGGGCCTTTAGACCTAGGGGCTGACAACTCAGGTTGGATATATTCCTGGAGATAGTATAACCTGACCTCCAGCCTCCAAAACCCTGCCTCCACACATCTGCCATTGGTCAGCCAACACGTCCATTCTCGCAGTGCCCCACCTTTCCACAATCAATCGGAAAGAGAACAGACTCTTCATTCGCCAGATAAAAGCAAAATACTGCGAATGCTGGAAATCTGAAATAAAAACAAGAAATGCTGGAAATACTCAGCAGGTCTGGCAGCATCTGTGGAGAGAGAAGCAGGTAACCCAAAGAGTTCCGAAGAAGGGTCACTGACCCAAAACGTTAACTCTGTTTCTCTCTCCACAGATGCTGCCAGACCTGCTGAGTATTTCCAGCATTTCTTGTTTTTATCTCTTCGTTACCCAATTGGATGATCTTAGCTGTCAGCCTTTTCCCCAAATGCTGATATTTGTACAATTAACAACCAAATATTCAAAGAATTTTATTTTAAAAACACAATATTTTTGATGCCCCCCACACAAGATTTTTTTTCTTCAGTTTTCTCGCCGCAGTATCCTGGAGTTTAATGTCTAATCCCAGCGCCAGGGAGATTTGGCAAACCTACGCAGACCCCAAGTGTTTTAGGCGATGGGTTAACATTAACATTTTCTCTAATTAGGCATCACAGTTGAAATGCTCCAACCTGCAAGCACACGTGACAAATCTTTCTGTTCTTTTTGAAAGGGAATGGACTACCTTGGCTCCAAACGATATGTTCACAGGGACCTGGCAACACGGAACATTCTGGTAGAAAGTGACACCTGTGTAAAAATTGGTGACTTTGGACTGACCAAGATTCTGCCTGGAGACAAGGATTATTACAAAGTGCTGGAGCCTGGAGAGAGTCCGATCTTTTGGTAAGAGTGGTAGATGTTATTAATGAACAATGAGGCCTCCCCCTAATGTCTCCGTCAGTTACTGCAAAAGGTTGGTCCTTGGTTTGATTTCTGAGGAATGCTGTGTTGCAAAAGAAAGAAAAAAAGACTTGCATTTATATAGCATCTTTCACGACCACAAGGTGTCCCAAACCACTCGACAGCCAATGCAGTACCTTTTTGAAGTGTAGTCACCATTGTCGGGAAAGCGGCAGCCAATTTGCACACAGCAAGCTCCCACAAACAGCAACGTGATAATAACCAGATAACCTGTTTTTTTGTGACGTTGGTTGAGGGATAAATATTGGCCAGGACACCAGGGAGAATTCCCCTGCTCTGCATCAAAATAGTGCCCCTGGGATTCTTTACATCTACCTAGAAGGACAGACAGGGCCTCGGTTTAATGTCTAATCCAAAAGACGGCACCTCTGACAGTGCAGCACTCCCACAGTACTGCACTGGAATTGTTAGCCTAGATTTTTGTGCTCTAGTCCCGAAGTGGAACTTAAACCCACAGCCTTGTGACTCAGAGACAAGGGCGCTACTCACTGATCCGCATAGATAGGTAAAAATATAGAAATGGTAGCTTTATTATACCTCTGTGCATATGCTTCACCTGCCTAGATGAGAGCAGCTGCAACAATACACAAGGGGCTGAATTTTATAGACCCCCCCGATGTCAGGGGTCATGGTGGGACGGTCGGAAAATGCCTCTGGGAGAAGGCTGCCACGCACCCCGATGCCAGGAGGGCCAGGAGAGCCTGGGTCAAATCAGCGTCATTGATGTAGGGGCTGGTGGTAAAGGTTTTAGGTTAACGTTTATGTCCTTTGGGTCGGGGGGGGGGGGGAAGGTCAGGTGGTCAGGGTAAATGTTTTTTGGGGGGGGGAGAGGGCTAGTAATTAATTTTATGGTTATTGGGGGGGTGGGAGAGGGGCAAAATAAATGTATTTAATTTTTTTATTAATTGTTTCTTTAAATATTTAAATTGAATGGTAGAGCTCGAAGCCCTTTAAAAAGGGTGTCACCGCCTGTACACAGGCAGCTGACGCTATTGCCGTGGGCAGACACCCCGCCCCCTCCACGTGATTGTCGGAGGCGGTCTGCCCCAGCTATTTAAATGAAGGGCTGCGCTTACAATTGTCCTGGCTCCGCGATGTGCAGCCCACCCATTGTTTTCGTATAAATTTCAGCCCAAGAAGTTCGTCACCATTCAGGACAAAGCTTGATCAGCACCCTAGACATCCACTGCCCCCATCACTGGCACACCGTGGCAGCAGCTTGTAGTATCTACACGATGCACTGAGATTGGAAACAAGAGTAATCATATTTTACAAGTTTTCCACTCTAGTATATTTTGATGTTATGCACTGGTGACCTGTGTAAATGATGTCTGCATTGATTTAGGGTACGGTAGCATAGTGGTTATGTTACAACATTAGTAATCTCGAGGCCTGAACTAATGATCTGGAGATATGAGCTGCAATCTCACCATGACAGTGGGGGAATTTAAATTCAGTTAACTAAATAAATCTGGAAGTAAAAGTTAGTATCAATAATGATGACCATGAAACTACTGGACGATCGTAAATACCCATCTGATTCACCAATATCCTTTAGGGAAGGAAATCTGCCATCCTTACCTGGTCTGGCCTACATGTGACTCCAGACCCACAGCAATGTGGTTGACTCTTAACTGCCCTCGGAAATCATCTAGCAAGACATTCATTTGTACTCATGAAGGCAGCTCACCAGCACCTTCTCAAGAACAATTAAGGATGGGCATTAAATGCTGGCCTTGCCAGTGACACACACATCCTGTGAATGAATAAAAAAATTACTGGTGGGTTTTTGGTCGTAATCCTGTTAACGTGATACTGCTGTGTGGAAAGTCTAGATAATAATGTTTGAATTGAATTCCCTTTGTGTTTAGGTATGCCCTTGAATCCCTGTCCGACAGCAAGTTTTCCAGAGAGTCAGATGTGTGGAGCTTTGGTGTTGTGCTTTACGAGTTGTTTACGTACAGTGATCGAAGCAAGAGCCCGCCAATGGTGAGTGCTAATATTGAGGAGGAGGCAAATCCACAAATGCTGCTGAGCTTGGTATTCGAACCCCATAAATCTTTGTGTGCTAAATCAATCTTGGTCAGGACCTCAAAATGTGGAAAGCCTGACATTTCTCAGTCTTCCAATCCAAATAACAGTCTACAGAGTAAATGTTTGAATGCCATGTTATTACACTATCACACAGGGTCAGAATTTACTCTATAGATTGTTCATTGTTGGAAAGGAAGATGGAGGGAAGTAAGAATTTCCATACTTTGAAGTCCTGGCAGAGACGGAGATGGAGTGACAGATGATATGACAAGACCTGATTTCTACCTGGTGAAAATGCAGGGAGGAAGAAGAGTAAGATTTGCAGTTTAAGGCAACGAGAGAGCAAAGTTCAGATAAACAGTGATCAATTTGGTACAGAATGGCAAGAAGGATTGGATTTGGTTTGTGTAGAATTGAAATATAATTAGAAAATATGACACTTGCTTTTTAAATAAGTATTCTTTGTGCGGCAGCCATGTTGTCATGTTCTAATATAGGAAGGTCCATTGAAACAGCAACAGCTAGTCAATCTCCCTTGGCACTGCATAAAGGATGATAAACCAAACGTTATCTTCAGGTGGGACAGAGTCAGGGGACAGGGGCATTACCCATTTTATAATAATGTTTTCTGTCTTTGTTTTGATTGATTGATTTTGCAATTATTGTTCATTCTTAAGTAATACAATTTTCAGCAAATTGGGAATCAGTAAAGCAGAGGTAGTTGGAACATAAACATTTCTCTGCAGCGCAGGCTACAGCACCATCAATGGTGGGAGGGTACAATTACAGTGTGACGAGTTTACATAGACAGTTTCCATTCTAAATTTGGGCACAGGAATTTACAATGGAAAATGTTGACACTAAAGTATGACCAAAACATGACAACAGGAAATAAGGTCTTTCAGACAAAAAAAAGTGTCCAGGCATAAGGGGCTGAATTTTGAGCCCCCGGCTAGGGCTGGGAATGGAGGTGGGCAAGTGCTTAAATATAGCACCTCTGGCCTGCATGCCAGTTCCCTGGCTTCATCCCACCTTCCCGGGCCATTTTCCCAGAGGTGGGACGAGGTGCGGCAGGGCTACCTGCCCACACACTGTGGGTAGCTGATCAAACTAATCAAGGGCCACTTAAGGCCAATTGAAGGAGCCGACTGGGATTTTCCAGTTTGCCTTCAGGTTCCCAGAGGTGGCAGCGATCAATTTAGCTGCTGAAGGCGTCCACCCGGCACCAGACAGGAGGGTGGGGGGGGGGGCGGGGGGGGGTGGAGTGGAGCTCGCACTCCTGGCAAGCTTAGAGGCTCCCCCACCTTCCTTGGTGCTGCAGCAGCCATAGGCCGCCCTTTAGAGGAATTCCCCCTTCACATTGGTGGCTTAGCTGCAAAAGCCATTTTTTATTTATATTTGAAAAAGTCGGAGCGAGGGTGCCTCCATTTTGAAGTGCCCACTCCCCAACTTACCTGCCATGGCATCCTGCTGCTGCTTTTAACCTGGAAGGCCTCTGATTGGCCCACTAGCTTCAAGAGTCGACCCACCGTCCTTAATTGGATGGCAAGCCCATCTGTGGCCATCAATTGGCCGCTCTGGGGAAAATCCCATTGAGTGACTGTTACCCACATCGTGCAGGCTTCTGACCCACATTTGAGCCTGACAGTGATGTTCAGAAGACCACGGGGAAAATCCTGCCCAAGATTTCTAATTATTGAAATCATTGAGAAAATCAGTTGAAGACTTGGAAAGAGGAAATTTCAAGGAATAGGGGCCAAGTTTGGTGTTTAAGAATCTTTAAATTGTAGAAAGAAAGACTGAGTTACCAATTTTGAAGTCCTGGGAAGGAATAAATTGGGTTAAGAGCCAGTGCAATGGCAATGATTTGGACCTGTTGGGAATGAGTGAGGAGGAGGAATGGGTGGGACGACATGCTTGCACCTCAGCGGGAACAAGAGTGGAAAGTTTGGAGAAGCAATGAACAAAGTAATGTTCCTTTCCCTTTCTTTTTTTGGAAAGGAGTTTCTGAGGATGATTGGTGCAGATAAACAGGGTCAGATTGTGTTCCAAATGCTTGAAGTCCTGAAAACCAAACGTCTCCCAGCACCTCAGGACTGTCCCAGAGAGGTAAGGATGCTGCATGCGCTAGGGGTGTCCAAGGCTTTTGTCTCTGTGGGCCATATGATGGAGCCTCAGATGGGGCATCCACTTATACATTAACCAGCCTGAAATCATCCATCCACCCATTTTAATAGGCACAATGAAGATTGATTTTAAAGCTTAGCACCAGCTTCCCATTAATTTAGACATATCTCAAGTCAATGGGCTCTGGTGACTCAATTTAGGTTTCATCTGCCAAGGAGGCTTGTATTTCCCCTGGGAAAGGGGAGCTACTGGATAGAGATCAAGAGCAGATCTTCCCTCCCTAGACCAGGAGTGCTGAGGCGATACCAACCGGTTGAGCTCAACTACCTCAGCATAGACTAGGAATCGAAGCTGGTGACCCCTGTAACTCAACTGCTCACTGTCTTGGTCACCTGAGCCAATGAAGACGGTCATGTTGCCTTTAAGTGGGCTGCTCCAATGTCATTATTGTATCTCTTGACCACTTAAAGATCTAGTGTGGAAATCGATAGGCTCACCACAACCTCATGGGCAGTTAGGGAGGAGCAAGAAAAGTTGGCCTTGCCAGTGATGCTCACATCCCAATTATGAATTTTTTTTAAAAAGTTCACCTTGGGAGATAGCACTGGAACTGATGTTGGGTTGGGCGTGTAACAGGTGGCTGATGTGATTCTACTTGCTTTACGCTGCCCCTGCCAAACCCCCTCCCTTCCAAAGGCTAATCTCTGACCTCAACATCTCTGCACCATGACTGAGATGTGGGGCATTGTAAAAATTAAAATGAAAACTGGCCAAATGTGGGGAATGGCCAGGAATTCCCTGGAATATGCTCCCATTCCGTTGACATAACTTTGCCGGGACATACAAACATACGAATTAGAAGCAGGAGTAGGCCACTCGGCCCTTCCAGCCTGCTCCGTCATTCAATAAGTTCATGGCTGAACTGATTACTCCACATTTCCACCTACCCCCGATAACCTTCCACCCCCTTGCTTATCAAAATCTATCTACCTCTGCCTTAAAAATATTCAAAGACTCTGCTTCCACCGCCTTTTGAGGATTCCAGGGAATAACAGACAAAAGCAAGATCCCTAGCTGATGATTCCCTTCCCCTAACCCAGGGATGTTGAAAGATATTGTAGCACCTTATTTCTACCCCAACTGTAAGCAACAAACTCAGCACCAACTTAAGAAAATTGGCAGACAGGTGGGGGGAGGGTGTAGATGAGGGAAATATTTTTGGTGCAATAAGTTGTGATCTGGAATGTACTACTGCAAAGGTGATTGAAGTAGATTTAATGGTAACTTTCAATACTTGAAGGAAAAGTTTTCAGGGCAGCATAATGAGACGAGTTGGATCGCTCTTTCAAAGCGCCAGCACAGGCACGATGGGCTCAATGGCCTCCTTCTGTGCTGTATGATGAACTTGGGATTGGCCAGGTATGGTCTGTGTGGCTCAGCCCTACACCAGACAATATATTTAGCCATTAAACCATCATATTTTGAGTCTTCAGAAGAATGTTCGAGTGCTTTCTATTGAGCTGATTAGAACACATTGCATGGTACCAGTTTTAATTACTAATGATGATCTTTATCTCTTTTTCAAAAAAACTGTTCTCCAGATGTACAACATAATGCTGAGTTGCTGGAACCATAATCCCGCACAAAGACCAACATTCATGGAACTGCTGCGGAAAGTTGAGGAAATGCAAGATGCCATTCGGTAATCAGCTTTGCTTGCTGGAAAGCACTCACCTCACCGATCAAATATGGGCAGGAGGCTGTGCAGTGTCACCACCGCCCAGAATGAGCTTAAAACTGATTCTTGCACTTATGTGTCACTTTATCAAGTTGTTTGAACTATCTCAATGTGCCTCATACAATTACTCTTGGAGCACAGTCACTGTTGCTGTGTAGTGTAGCCTGAACTTTCCCTGCCACAGCCTTTCCAGTTCCACATTATTCAGTGCCTTCAAAATATCGAACTGGGCATCATGCTGCGATTGTTGGAAGTTGGAAGGAGTTGGTCTTGAGGACTAAATTTTCTCCTTCTGCGCTTTTCTTGTACTTTTGTGATATTTAAATAGCTACCAGCTCTCCCTCTGAGTGTAGAGACTACAGACTAAGGGCAGCGTGAGTGTGAAGAGAAGCAGAGGCAGCACGTATTTAATGTAATTTACTGTTTGTTTTAAAGCTAATTTGCAATAGATGTCCTTCTCGGCACAGAACCTGAGGATAGGCAGAATAGCTGGGGTGTTTACCTGTTGGAAGCTGTGCTTAGAGAGGGAGGGGAAGGATGGAGGGGCGCAGGGTGTGGGGAGTTGCTTGATAGATCCTTCTGGTGGTACAAGTCAGACTGGGAACAGGTGACCCGTCACTGCTCAGTTTACAATGGGAAATCCCATTAAAGCGCCACCTAGAGGGGTCACAAGGAATTGTGACAGCTAACTGTTGACATTGCAATATTGTACAGCTCAAGCAAGATCTTCACCTATCTTTTCAATACAGCTTGCAGCTGATGTATCAATTTCAATATATCATATATATAGATGCTGTTTTTGAACTAACTTTTGTTTGTTCACCTGTTTTATTCAAACGACGTGTCAGTTGGTTTCTGGCCTCAGTCTGATAGAATGTTCCTCAGAGCTTCTGCCAACCTGAGCGAGATCATTCAGTGAACGTAGACTCACCATGAGCCACCAACCCCCAACACTGGAGCAATTGGTCGATGACCTTTCTACCTGTTGAGATACAATGGACTCACATACCCCTCTGTGCCTCCAAACTCTCAGATCACCACCCAGTCTCCACAAGATTGATCATGTATGCAGCCATTGGGAAGTAATGAGCTCCTCTGGGAGTGATGGTCTTGTTTTGTAGGCCCTACAATGGAACCAAGGCCTCCTCTCAGGGAAGGTTGGACCCATTGACTGGCAGAGGCGTGTATTGGGCAGAATTCCCTTGGGATCCTGGAATGTCGATAGAAATCATCCCCCACTTTGGCAACATAACAGAGGTGAGCAGAAGATCCGCCAAACTGTTGCCCTCCACTTACCCCTCCCTCCCCAGGTTGGATCTTTCAGGGTAAGTTATATGGGGGAAGCAACACAGCATTTCCAGGATTAACCCCAAATTCTAACTCCTACATCCATTCCCCCCACCCCACCACCTGACTGACAACTCCACTTGAGAATTCTTTCAATTAGGACCCTAATCTGGATCCAAACCAGACTCACCCAATCCATCAACTCACAGTGGACCAATAAACCCCAATTCATCCATTCTGAGCGCTCTTCCTTGTCCACCCTTCCATCTTGTCCCATCTTACCATTGTACCCCATGGCTGAGTTGATGTGAGCTGTGACTCAGTTGGTAGAAGTCTCGCCTCTGAATTACAAGGTTCTCTTTAAAATCCCTCTCCAGGGGTTGAGAACAACAATCAAGGGTGACACATGCCAGTGCAGTACTGAGGGACTGCTGCACTGCTGTAGGGGCTGTCTTTGGATGAGGCATTAAACTGAGACCCTATCTGCCTGTTTGGGTGGATGTAAAAGATCACATGGTACTATTTTGAAGAAGAGCAGGGGAGTTCTCCCTGGTGTCCTGGGCCACTATTTATCCCTCAATCAATGTCACAAAACCAGATTATCTGGTCATTATCACATTGCTGTTTGTGGGATCTTGCTGTGCGTAGAATGGCTGCCACATTTCCTACATTACAACAGTGACTACATTTCAAAAGTAGTTCATTGACTGTAAAGCACTTTGAGACGTTCGGTGCTTGTGAAAGGCGCTATATAAATGCAAGTATTTTTTTTAAAAATTGGCTTCAGAAAATGAACTGTGAGGAAAGAAGCAGCAGAAAAGACAGTAAAGAAAGAGCCAATTCATGGAGGAAAAAATGAAAGGGTTCAAGATTCTGTTTCTACAGTGGAGGCACTTTGTATCTGCAGAGTTGTTACTGTCACAACTTATATCTGAAAAGCAGCAGACATCAGCTGGTAAGGGGAATGATAGAACACAAATGTTGCAATTCTCACATCTCCCATCAGGTGAAAGATAGCTTTAGTTCAGAAAAAAATGTATTTTTCACAAAAGCAAGAAGTGTATTTGAAATGAGAGCAGGGCCTGAGGTACATGCTAGCTGCCAGTCAACCGACCAAATCTCAAAAACGAAACCACCGCACCACAATTAACCCAGTGAGTGATGTGTGGTCTGACTTCACATAAGAACGTAAGATATAGGAGCAGGAGTAGGCCATTCCGGTCCCCTGAGCAACCTCCACCATTCAATAAGACCCTGCCTGATCTTTCACCTCAATTCCACTAACCGTTCTTTCCCAAATAATATATGCAAAAATGTACGAGGGTTGTGGGAGAGGGAATTTGTTAAGGCAGAAAAAAATGCAGTCAAGGAATACAGTATCAATCAAACAATGCTACAAATCTCAAAGAAACAAAAAATCAAACTAAGGACAAAGGCAAGGAGAACTCGGTTAAATGTCACCTTGTAGCATCTCCCGGTTTAGAGCCTAGTGTGTTGCTGACACACGCAGACTGGGAAGGTCCTAAACTCAGATGAGAGAGAAGAAGGAAAAAATCAACCATTATCCCTCCGACAATCCCTGTGCAGTACTGAGGGAGTGCTGCACCGTCGAAGGTGCAATCTTTCAAACCCGGTTTGCTCTCTCAGATGGTAAAAGATTCCATGACACTATTTTTTTGAAGAAGATCAGAAGAATTCTCCTTGGTGTCCTGGTCAATATTTATTTCTCAACCAAAATTACTAAAAACAGATTAACTGGTCTTTATCACATTGCTGTGCGTGGGAGCTTGTGTGCAAATTGGTTGCTGTATTTCCTATATTTCAACAATAACTACACTTCAAAAGTACTTCATTGGCAATAAACCACATTGAGATGTCCTGAGGATGTGAAAGGCAGTATATAAATGTAAGTCTCTCATTCCTTCTTGCCTGATGAAGCTGCTTGCTCAAGATTGGTAGGGATGTGGGTTAATGGAAGATCTACCCAAGGTCCTAATAAACACCGCCACCAACTCCTAATTGAGAAGTGGTTGCTATAAAACATGGGGTGGAGTTCCAGTTCAACCTGGTTCATCCCCATTCTCGACTCCCTAGTCAGCCAGTCCACCCAGGTCCATTTCTGACCCCATCCCAATTTCAGCCGCAAAGATTAAAAAGTAAATCTCTCATGTGTCGATATTGGCAGATAGTTTTCGGTGGCGTTGACATTCTCTAGTATAACTGTACTCACTTTCTTAAAGCATTTTTGGTTAAGACTAGCAAATAAACCCAACTCATCAGCAAAGTTGCTACTGCTGCAAAAAGTATTTTTAGCTGCTAATTTATCACAGTTCTGTGTTATCATTGGTTATGATAATTAAAATAATACAATGTACTTTATCTGATGAGCTGGTTCAGTTTGTTTTTATTGAAGGTTATGTCTTGCCCAAATTAAGAGAAGCCTCAAGGTTGTGTGACTGACAGCTCTCCTCATAGAAAGAGCTGGAAGCTGCACCAGTCTGCTGGGTTAACAAGACAAAAACAAATAAATAGAGGGATTCCCTTGATGACTGAAGTGGTATAAATGAGATAATGAGCTGCACATACCAGTGGCAGGTCCCATTTCCCAAGTCCCTTCTTGGATCAGGAAAGTAAATTATGGTAACAAGAGTTGATAAGGGAAATGGAGAAATTCCCTGGTTTCCTGCCACCTTAGCGACACTTCCAGTGTTTCACCACCTGAAGTGACCGCAGACTTATAATATGTCCAGCCAGCCTGACACTCCCAGTGCCAGGACTGAGGGAGTGCTGTACTGTCAGATGTGGCATCTATTGGATGGGACATTAAAACAGAAGTCCCACCTACCCTCTCAGGTAGAGCATGGCTACCTGACCCGACCCCGACGGGACCCGACGACAAGTGTCGGGTTCGGGTTGGGTCGGGCCGGGTCAGACACGCTCTGTCACCACCTCCGGTACGTGGCTCCAATGTTAATGTACTTTTTGGACTTGAAAGGTTGTTTAGTTACAGTTTTTTTAAGCTTGTGCAGATAAGCAGCAAAGTGAAAAATGGAAGCTAGGTTACCTGATGGTCGGGTCGGGTTGGGTTGGGCGCGGGAAAAAATGAAAGGACTCGGGCCGGGTCGGGCTCGGGTCGGATGTGGTTCTGATGGGCTTGGGTCAGATTTCATTTGCAGACCCAAGATGACCTTTACTCTCAGGTGAACATGAAAGATTCCATGGCCACTGCTATGAAGGAGAGAAGGTAATATTTAGTCCTCAACCAACATCAGTAAAAATGCAGATAACCTGGTCATCGTCACATTGCTGTTTGTGGGACATTCTGACTCAGAGGCGAGATTGTGACCCACTGGAGCCACAGCTGATACAGGGGAACAAACAATGGTTTCTAAGATCAAACCCATTGAATCGGGCAATTGACATCTCCCAGTGTTTAGCCTATTGAATTGTGCAGCCGTCATCACTCAACGGATTTTTCATTAAAACAGGGAATCCCATCTTCTCTCTCATTGGAAACATAATTCTATGAACAGAATGATCCCAACAAGGTCAAGGCAGTCGTCCCTCTGTACAAATCAAAGATTGGATGATTCAAGTACAAAGAGTTCCTTAGGCCTCTAACGTGACAGATACAAAGACTTTTTCTAAAACAGATCTGGCACACAAAGGAGCTTTTGTCTCCTCTGATAGAGATCCTGGGTCTGTATCGCAAGCCTGTGTCTACATTCTTCATTCTCTTGTAGCTCATCAGTACAGGTGGTCAGTGTGAAACTGACACCCAATTGAACACATCAAGGTTGTGCTGATTTGGGTTCGAGTGGTAGCCTGTGCATTTATGCAGTCAGATTCCCTACACTCGAGTAAACCAGAATATTTTTCCACATAAAGATCCCAACAGAAACGAGAATAAAGCTCACTCAGCGGCTCAGCGGTAGCAGTCCCTTGTCTCTGAGTTGGAAGCTCATGGGTTTGAGTCTCACTTCAGCAACTTGGACATAAAATCCCAAAGTGACACTCCCAGTGCAGTACTGAGATCCCATGACACTATTCGAAGAGCAAGGAAGCTTCTTCCCAGTGTTCTGGAACAATATTTATCCCGCAAGATCATGAAAACAGATTATCTGGTCATTATCACATTGCTGTTTGTGGGATCTTGCTGTGCCCAAATTGGCTTTTGTGTTTTCTACATTACAACAGTGACTACACTTCAGGAAGATCTTCATTGGCTGCAAAGCACTTTGAACATCCGAAGGTCGCGAAGGGCACTAGAGTAATGGATGTCTTTATCTATTTTCTTTTTTCTCTGTTGTAATGTAGAAAACACAGCAGTTAATTTGCGCACAGCAAGCTCCCACAAACAGCAATCAGATAATGACCAGATAACCTGTTTTTGTAGGGCTGAAATTTATGGTGCCCCCCCCCCCCCCCACAGATCATGTGGAGGGGGCAGGCTGTCCATCCCTGGCAGTGGTATCGGCTGCGCAGGTATTGATGTCATTATTAAAGGGCTTTGAGCCCTACCATTATATTTAAAGAAACGGTGAGTTAAAAAAAATTGAATACATTTATTTTGCCCCTCTCCCCCCAATAACCATTAAATTAAGTACTTGCCCTCCCCCTCCCCCACAAAACACTTACCTTGACCACCTGACCTTCCCACCCCCAAAGTGCATAAACTTTAAAGTAAAATCGTTCCCACCATCCCCTACCCCAATGATGTTCCTTTAACCCTGTTCTCCCCCTCCCGCATTGAGAAACCTATCTCCTCTCCCCTCCCCACGAGTGTTCCGCCTCGTTTTCCCGGACGGGGATCCAAAGGCGCGGGAGTACCAGCCGACGGCAGGGAGATCACAGTGGGATGGAAGGCAGCATCCGGCAATATCGAGCTGGGCCCTCCCGGCGTCGGGGTGTGTGGCGACCCTCTCCCAGAGGCATCTTCCAGCCCCCACCCCCCGACACAAACCCCGACATCGGGGAGGGGGGTGGGGGGGGGGGGGTCTGTAAAATTCAGCCCGTAATGTTGGTTGAGAGATAAATATCGGTTAGGATACCCGGGGAGAACTCTCCTACTCCGCAATAGTGGCCGTGGGATCTTTTATATCCACCTGAGTTAAGTGTCAAGCAAAACTAATTATGACAGAAACTAATGTTACTGCGGTAACTCCATGGAGACCTAATTTTTGCATGGTGGGGGTCTGGAACTCAGCCTGAAAGGGCGGTAGAGGCAGAAACCCTCATCACATATAAAAACACTTGGATTTGCACTTGCAGTGCCATAACCTGCAGGACGACAGACCAAGAGCTGGAAAGTGGGATTAGGCTGGATTTGGATCACTCTTTCTTGGCCGGCACAGACATGATGGGCTGAATGGCCTCCTTCTGTGCTTTAAATTTTTCATGTTTCTATGCTTTCCAATGGCTGAACTGAGAAAGGTTTTAGAAAGGCCACCACCTGACGTCAGGTCTACAGACAGAGTGGAAATTAAACGAGTGAATGTATTGATTTACTACATGGGTGATGAAGTAAAAGCATTGTCCACATCTTTTGACCTGACAGGCAATAAAACTAAAATGGGCAGTGCAATGATGGAAGCGTTTCCTCGGTCATTTCTCCATCAAAAAAGATGTGATTTATGAAAGGACTAAACACAACCTGCAAATATCATTACTCGATGTAGCTGCTCAACTGGGAGCAGCACCAGTCATAGGCATCTGGAGGTCCAATCAAACACCCAGACTGGAACGTCCGCAATTACAAGCACAAGAAGCATTATAGTAAATCTGACATGCATCAGGAAGACTAACCTGACCGCTAGTGCTGAATTAGGCTTGTGTAGTGGTTATGCTCCTGGGCTAGTAATCCAGTAGAATGTTAGTTCAAATCCCACCAGGGCAGTCTGCAATATTAATTCAGCATTTTAAAATCTGGACATAAGATGCTAGTATTAGTAAAAGTGAACACAAGCTGTTGGTTAAAACACCCAACTGGTTCGATAATGTCCCTTTAGGGAAGGAATCCTGCCGTTCGTACCCAGACTGGGCTTCTCGGTGACTCCAGACCCCACACCAACGTGATTGACTTTTAACTGCCCTCCAATGAGGCCTCTTAAGTCAGTCTGTTGTATCAAACTTTCTCATGCTCACTAGCGGATGGGCAATAAATGCATGCCTTGCTCGCGACGTCCCCATCCTGAAATGAATAAAAATTAATTATGGCCAAAATAGACATTTAGTGGCAATTTCTGGGATGAAAGGGCTGTCCTGTGAAGAGAGATTGAGTAGAATGGGCCTATATTTGTTGGAGTTTAGAAGAATGAGAGGTAATCTCATTGAAAGGTATAACATTCTTAGAAAGCTTGACAGGTAGATGTTGAGAGGTCGTTGCTCCTGACTGGAGAGATTCAAACTGGGGGTCATAGTCTCAGGATAAGGGGTGAGCCACAGGCGAGGTGATGGCGTAGTGGTATTGTCACTGGACTAGTAATCCAGTGATCCAGTGTATTTCTCTGGGGACATGGGTTTGAATCCAACCACAATTAATAAATCTGGAATTTAAAAAAAGCTAATCTAATGATGGCCATGGAACCATTGTCGATTGTTGTAAAAACCTATCTGGTTCACTAATGCCCTTTAGGGAAAGAAATCTGCTGTCCTTACCTGGTCTGGCTTACATGCCACTCCTGACCTAGCAAACCACTTAGTGTTGTACCTAACTGCTATGAAGTCAATGAAACCTGATATAGTCATACTCAAGGAATGCATTTGCAACAATTTTCAGCCAGAAGTGCCGAGTTGATGATCCTCCTCCTGAAGTCCCCAGCATCACCGATGCCAGACTTCAGCCAATCCAATTCACTTTGCATGATATCAACAAACAACTGAAGGCACTGGATGCTGCAAAGGCTATGGGGCCTGACAATATTCTGGCAATAGTACTGAAGACCTATGCTCCAGAATTTGCTGCGCTCCTAGCCAAGCTGTTCCAGTACAGCTACAACACTGGCATCTATCTGGCAACTGTGGAAAATTGCCCAGGTATGTCCTGTACACAAAAAGCAGAAAAAGTCCAACCCAGCCAATTACTGCCCCATCAGTCTACTCTCAATCATCAGTAAAGTGATGGAAGGTGTCAACGACAGTGCTATCAAGTGGCACTTGCTTAGCAATAACCTGCTCAGTGACAATCAGTTTGGGTTCTGCCAGGGCCACTCAGCTCCTGACCTCATTACAGCCTTGATTCAAACATGGACAAAAGAGCTGAATTCAAGAGGTAAGAGTGACTGCCCTTGACATCAAGGCAGCATTTGACTGAGTATGGCATCAAGGAGCCGTAGCAAAACTGGAATCGGGGAAAACTGTCGGCTGGTTGGAGTCATATCTAGTGCAAAAGACGATGGTTGTGGTTGTTGGAGGTCAATCATCTCAGCTCCAGGGCATCACTGCAGGAGTTCCTCAGTGTAGTGTCCTAGGCCCAACCATCTTCAGCTGCTTCATCAATGACCTTCCCATCTGTCATAAGAGGGTATATTTGCTGATGATTGCACAATGTTCAGCACCATTCGCGATTCCTTAGATACTGAAGCAGTCCGTGTAGAAATGCAGCAAGACCTGGACAATATCCAGGCTTGGGCTGATAAGTGCCCAGTAATATTTACACCACACAAGTGCCAGGCAATGACCATCTCCAACAAGAGAGAATCTAACCATCTCCTCTTGACATTCAATGGAATTACCATCGCTGAATCCCCCACTATCAACATCCTAGGGGCTACCATTGACCAGAAATTGAACTGGAGTAGCCACATAAATGCCGTGTCTACAAGAGCAGGTCAGAGGGTAGGAATCCTGTGGCGAGTAACTCACTTCCTGACTCCCCAAAGCCAGCCTACCATCTACAAGGCACAAGTCAGGAGTGTGATGGAATATTCTCCACTTGCCTGGATGGGTGCAGCTCCAAAAAGACTCAAGAAGCTCAACACCATCTAGGACAAAGCAGCCTGCTTGATTGGTACCCCAGCCTCAAACATTCACTCCCTCCACCACCGTCGCACAGTGGCAGCAGTGTATACCCTCTACAAGGTGCACTGCACCAAGGATCCTTAAACAACACCTTCCAAACCCGCAACCTCTAACAAATAGAAGGACAAGGGCAACAAATGCATGGGAATATCACCACCTGCAAGTTCCCCTCCAAGACACACACCATCCTGACTTGGAACTATATCACCGTTCCTTCACTGTCACTGGGTCAAAATCCTGGAACTCCCTTCCTAACAGCACTGTGGGTGTACCTACACCAGATGGACTGCAGCGGTTCACGAAGGCAGCTCACCACCACCTTCTCAAGGGCAATTAGGGATGGGCACTAAATGCTGGCCTGGCCAGCGACACCCACATCCCATGAATGAATTTTAAAAAAATTTAGGTCTGAGATGAGAAGAAATTTCTTTGCTCAGAGGGTTGTAAATCTTTGGAATTCTCCATCCCAGAAAGCTGTGGATGCTCAGTTGTTGAGTATATTCAAGAATGAAATCAATAGCTTGTTGGACGCTAAAAGAATCAAGGGATATGGGCTTCAAGGGAAAGTGGAGTTTATCAGCCATGATTTTATTGAATGGTGGTACAGGTTTGACTGGCAGTATGGCCTACTCATGATCCCGTTCCCTTTGTTGTTATGTCCTTATGTACACAATTGTATATTATTCCAAGCAAAGAACCCTAACCCCAACCCTAAACCTTCTATTCAATTCTCCGTCATGTATTTATCTAGCTTCCTCTTAAACACAATTCACCTGAACTACTCCCTGTGGTAGTGAGTTCCACATTCTCACCACTCTCTGGGTAGAGAAGTTTCTCTTGAATTCCCTGTTTAATTTATTAGTGACTATCTTATATTTATGGCCTCCAGTTTTGCTCTTCCCCACTAGTGAAAGCGTCTTCTCTATGCCTACCCTATCAAAGCCCTTCCATAATTTCAGAAACCTCTATCAGGTCACTCCTCAGACTTCTGTTTTCTAGAGGGAGAAGCGCCCCAGCCCATTCAGTATTTCCTGATAATTATAATATCTCCCTTCTGGCATTGCCCTTGTAAGAATGACTAAAGTGATTTCATTTAAGACTTGACAGCTGAAAGAGGAAGCACAGTTCGCCATGGATTTGGACTGAGGTCACAAAGGTAAAAGGTCAGCACCCCATCCAACCTTTCCTCACTCCCTCCTATTAATGAAGCTTCTGAGGTTTGGGGTGACATGTATCTGCTGCGACTGAATTCATTACAGGCACATATGGCTCTCAACATGCCCAGAGAACCCTCACAGAATATAAAATCGCCTATGAAATTTGGCTGGAACCTCCAGGAATGTTTTGCAGCCATTGATGCAGCAAATTAGCATGTTTACAGATGGGAAAACCCTATGAATGTTCCTCATGCTGGCCTATATGAACTGCAATAACACAGGGTCGATACAAAGGTTCTCCAGTCATCTATATTTTTGACATTCTGCCGAACTGCGCATTCCTTCCTAAAATGATAGCACACCAGCTGCATAGCCTATTCACTCCTTTTACCTTGGCAGAAGACGAAATAATTGTTCCCTGCGCCCCCCACCCTTCGTTTTTTTTAACCTTCTTGCTCTTTAGGGAACTCTCCTTGTGGTGTGCAACTGTATCAACCTAACTGAGCTGGACAAAGGCACTGCCTGACCACATCTGTGCCCAACCTGCTTTCTCAATGAACCTTGCTCCAGTTAACGCTCCATCTGACATCTTGCTTTGCTTCTTCTAGCCTTGTGAGCTCAGGATTGCTGGGGTCAGTTGCAGTGTTGGTGGTCTATCTACTTTATAATGTACCAACTGTGTTGCCACTTTTAACATGTACAGAAAAATTACAGAGCCATAGTCTGCAGGCTCGGTGAAGTGGGTTCACTTCTCCATTTCTTTTCTGAGTTGTTTGTGAAGCTATCTTCTCTGCCTTGGAAGATGCAAAAGGTGCTTCATTAGTTCAAGTATCTTCCTTCCCTCTGTCTCTCTCTCTCTCTTCCCCTTCCTTCCTTTATTTTCTCTTCCTCCCTTCCTTTTTCATTCCATTTCTCCTCTCTTCCTTCCATTTTCCCTCTCTCCCTCCCTTCTCTCCTTTCTTCCTCCTTCTTTCTCCCTCTCCCTTCTCCCTTTTCTCCACTCATTACCTTTCTCTCCTTGTTCCTTTCTCCCCTCCTGCCTTCTCCCCTTTTCTCCCTCCCTTCTCCCTTTTCCCTCTTCCTTTACATCCTTCCCTTTTTCCCGATATCACAACAGCACTACATTTTAAAAGTGTTTAATTGGCTGTGAAGCATTTAGGGACATTTTGAGGATGTGAAAGGCACCAAGTGCAAATTCTTCACTCCCATCCCTTGTTCTTTTGATGTGAGGTTTCTTATAGATCATGGAAGTCAAATGCCAATGACATTCTTTGCCCTCAAGAACCTACAGCATCCAGCAAGATCCAAAGAATCAGCTTGCACAGACACTAATTTTATCTGTTTCATTTCTTTGAATGAAGAAACCATTTGAATTTGAAAAGATACAGCAACAAATACAGGATAACACATTGCAACTACTGCAAGAAAGGACTTAAATGCGTTTATATAGCGCCTTTTTCAATCTGAACATGTCCCAAAGAACTTTGCGGAAATTAAGTATTTTTTAAAGTGTAGTCACTATTATAATATAACAAACTCAGCAGCAGATTTACACACAGCAAGATCCCACTAATATCAATGTGATAATGACCAGATCATCTGTTATAGTGACATCATTCAAGGGAGAAATATTCCCAGGATACCGGGGATAACTCTGCTGCTCTTCCATAAAAATAGTGCATGGAATCTTTTATATCCACCCAAGAGGGCAGAAGGGGCTTCGTTTTAGCACCTTACCTGAAAGACGGCACCTCTGACAGTGCAGCACACCCTTGGAAAAGCACTGGGAGTGTCAGCCTAGGTTTTGCGCTCAGGTCTCTGGAGTGGGGCTTAAAACCCACAAACCTTCTGACTCAGAGGCGAGAGGATATTACCCACTGAGCCACAGCTGACATCAGTATAGGAGAACGCGAGCTAGTTCAGGAAGTAATAGTGTCCAAGTGGGGGTTTTAAAAATCTGTCAGTAATAGGAGGATAATTAGACTGAGAGAGGTAATGGGTTGGAAAGGGTAGGAAAGGGAGTAGCAAAATAAGACAAAGTTCCAGAGAATGATAATGGAATGAGTCATAAGTGAACAAAAAAGGAAAATGGATTTGTCAACTGCCTCAAGATAGTCCTTAGAGTCTCTTCAAAACTGACTTCTTCAGAGAATCATTGAAACCTACAGCACAGAAGGAGGCCATTTGACCCATTGTGCCTGTGCTAACTCTTTGAAAAATCAGTCATGCTAAGTCCCACATCCCTGTTTTTTTTTTGCCCGTAACCCTGTGCATTCCTCCTCAAGGACTGTCCAACTCCCTTTTGAAATTATTGATGGAATCAGCTTCCACCACCTTTTCAGGTTGACCGTTCCAGATCCCAACAACTCTCCTCTGGATCTTTTACCAATGATTTGAAATCTGTGAACTCTGGTTATTGACCCACTCACCAGAGGGAATAGTTTTTCCTTGATCCCCGCTAGCAAAACCTCCCATCGTCTTGCAAACCTCTTTTTGGTCACCTCTTCACCTTCTCTGTAACAAGGACAGCAGTCCTAACCTTTCCAGCCTCTCCTCGTAACTGAAGTCCCTCATCCCTCATCATCATGAAGATATATTAGAACTTTGCATAAAAGATTTACAGAATTTTTTTTTCGCAGTTTGTTAATATTGCGAAATGCGACAGATGGTCCAACAAGCACATAGATGACAAACAAACCCAGATTTGGCAGAAGCACCTAATCTTCAGAGATGTGACTGTGATTTAGATGATAAAAATTTAGCAAAATGTGATAAAAGTGATAATGTTCAGTTACAGAGGAATAGACACCATTAAAGAGCACAGGGCCAGGAGTTACTGTCAGCGATGTGCGTTTAGCATGTTTACGTACCATTTTTCTGGCCATTATTTTAACACTGGTATTTATTTACTTTGAAAGAATGTCAAACACATTCGGCCACTAATGTTGTCAAGACTCAGCTCAAAGCTACAGTAACACAGGGACCGCGTGATGCAGAATGTTTGAATATTGTGCTTTCCTCCCTCAGGGTTATGTCTGAATACAATTCCAGTTCAAGAGATGGAAGATTGCCAATTTTTATAAAAGTCTCAAGTGCGATTGGTTTCAGAAATTCCAACCAAATTCTCAGTGAGTCCATGATGATTAAACTATCCAAAATCATAGAATCACAGAATGGTAGAACACAGAGGGAGGCCATTTGTCCCATCATGCTTGGGCTGGCTCTATCGAAGAGCTATCCAATTTGTTCCACTCCCCCACTCTTTCCCCATAACCCTGCAAAGTTTCCCTTTTCAAATACTTATCCAATTCCCTTTTGAAAGTTACTATTGAATCTGCTTCCACCACCCTTTCAGGCAGCACATTTTAACTCATAGCGACTTCCTGTGTGGAAAAAAATGTTTCCACGGCTGGGATTTTATCCGGGCTACAGGGGCCTTGACCTCGGGAAAAGCACCAGCAACAAGAACTCTGCGTCGCCCCTTCTGTGGGAGGCCTGTCAAATCAACTGCCAATTAGACACTTCGCTGGACAGTAGCAGGTCTTCCACAGGATCAAGGACCTTGGCGACGGAAGTCCTGCCCTCTGAGAGCTGCTGGCCAATCAGGGGTCGGCAGCTGTTTAACTGAGCAGCGCCACCGCAGAGGTGGTGACTGCTGCCGACGGAGCACCCACCCGAGGCCCAGGAGCAGCACTGGACCCAGGCCACAGGTAGGTCAGGGTGGGAGGGGTCTCACAGGGTGGGGTCACTTGGGAGGGGGTTTTGGGAGGTCAGCAGCAAGGGCAGGGTGGTGGCTCTCAGCAGGCACCCCCTTCCCGATGCCAGGTCCCTCATTCAGGGACTAAGTGCCTTCTAATGAGGGTCTTCCCCCCCCCCCACCCCATCCGCCCCATACTGCAGCCAGAAAGCCCACACGGTTTTTCTTGCCGTGCTCCCCATGCGGTGACAGATGTGCCCACCGCTGGGCTAATTGCGGGAGGGGCAGGATGAGGCCCTTAATTGGGCATTAATTGCCCATTTATGGGCCTCAATCGGTAGCAGGACAGGAAGGTCGTTCACAGGTCTTCCTGCCGGGGCCTTAATGTCAGTGGAGGAGGGAAGGTGGCGGGGTACACCCCCACCACCATGCCACACAATTACATGCTCTCCCCACCTCCAAAACCGCCATGGGGGAGAGCATAAAATTCCCCTTCCCTCATGTCCCCTCCGGTTCTTTTGCCAATCACCTTAAACATGTGTCCTCTAATTACCGACCATCCTGCCACTGGAAACAATTTCTCCTATTTACACTATCAAAACTGTTCATGATTTTAAACACTTCTATCAAATTTCCTCTTAACCTTTTCTGCTCTAAGGGAGAATGTAACACTAATTACCTTTGATTGGCTGAACTAGGGAGGTTACAACGATCACTGTGGTGATTGGCCTGATCAATTAGAAAAATCAAGGGGCAAGGAAAGACTATTCAGCCCATCAAAGCCCTTCCCTCTCATAACCTAACTTTCCCATTATAATGTCCAAACTGTATTTTGAACGCAGCTAATAGTTTTGTCTCTACTGTCCCACTTGGGACAATGGGATTAATCCCACCCTCCCAGCAGGGAAACGATATTCAGGGGAACAATGCAGGGCAGACTTAGGACTGGCCCAACTCTGCCTCCAAACAGGGTTCCTCACTGGCAGCACAGGATCGTGGACGTAGCCCAATTGTGCAAACACTCATCACCCGTTGAGTATAGAAATTCTACTGAATGTCTGTTTTAAAGCAATTTTTCACTTGGTTATCTTAATTTGAACTACTTTTCTGAGTAGTACGGAAAGTCCTCATCAGGGAACTCCTCTTTGCTGACGATGCTGCATTAACATCCCACACAGAAGAGTGTCTGCAGAGACTCATCGACAGGTTTGCGGCTGCCTGCAATGAATTTGGCCTAACCATCAGCCTCAAGAAGACGAACATCATGGGACAGGACGTCAGAAATGTTCCATCCATCAATATCAGTGACCACGCTCTGGAAATGGTTCAAGAGTTCACCTACCTAGGCTCAACTATCACCAGTAACCTGTCTCTCGATGCAGAAATCAACAAGCGCATGGGAAAGGCGTCCGCTGCTATGTCCAGACTGGCCAAGAGGGTGTGGGAAAATGGCGCACTGACACGGAACACAAAAGTCCGAGTGTATCAAGCCTGTGTCCTCAGTACCTTGCTCTACGGCAACGAGGCCTGGACGACGTATGTCGGCCAAGAGTGACGTCTCAACTCATTCCAACTTCGCTGCCTCTGGAGAATCCTTGGCATCAGGTGGCAAGACCGTATCTCCAATGCAGAAGTCCTTGAGGCGGTCAACATCCCCAGCATATACACCCTACTGAGCCAGCGGCGCTTGAGATGGCTTGGCCATGTGAGCAGCATGGAAGATGGCAGGATCCCCAAGGACGCATTTTATAGCGAGCTCGTCACTGACATCAGACCCACCGGCCGTCCATGTCTCCACTTTAAAGACGTCTGCAAACGCGACATGAAGTCCTGTGACATTGACCACAAGTCGTGGGAGTCAGTTGCCAGTGATTGCCAGAGCTGGCGGGCAGCCATAAAGGTGGGGCTAAAGAGTGGCAAGTTGAAGAGACTTAGCAGTTGGCAGGAAAAAAGACAGAAGTGCAAGGAGAGAGCCAACTGTGTAACAGCCCCGGCAACCAATTTTATCTGTAGCGCCTGTGGAAGAGTCTGTCACTCTAGAATAGGCTTTTATAGCCACTCCAGGCGCTGCTCCACAAACCACTGACCACCTCTAGGCGCTTACCCATTGTCTCTTGAGACAAGGAGGCCAAAGAAGACTCTTCTGAGTGTACTGTGTCTATATACTATTGAATATTTCATATCCCTCAATAATATCTGCCTTGAACCATCTCCTTTCTAGATGGAAAAGCTTGACCTACTGTAACGTTTCCATACCATCATCCTGTTTATACTTGTGATCAATTTGGTTTCTCACCTCCTCATCAGTGCTCTATGTCTTTATTTTCAATATGACTCAGTTGCCCTATGGCACTGTACAAAGAATGTACAGCACAGAAACAGGCTATTTGGCCAACAGGTCCTTGTTGGTTTTATGCTCCAAATGAGCCTCCTCCCACTCCCTCTTCATTTCATTCTGTCGGCATCTTTCTATTCCTTTCTCCCCTCATGTACTTATCTAGCTTTCCCTTCGATGCACCTCTTCTATTCACTGCAAGCACTCTCTGTGGTAGTGGGTTCTACATTCTCACCACTCTCTGGGTAAAGGAATTTCTCCTGAATTGCCTATTGGATTTATTAGTGACTATCTCTTATTTGTGGCCCCTAGTTCTGGTCTCCCCCAACAAGTGGAAACATCTTCTCTACATCTACCCTAGCAAACCCTTTCATGATCCTAAAGATTCCTATTAGATCACCCTTCAGTCTTCACTTTTCTAGAGAACAGGGCCGCAGCCTGTTCAACCTTTCCTGACAGTCCTAACCTCTCAGTTCAGCTACCATCCTTGTAAATCTTTTTTGCACCTTCTCCAGTGTCTCTATATTCTTTTTATAACATGGAGACCAGAACTGTGCACAGTTGATGAATATAGATGTTCATTACATCCAAAAACACAATGGGGCTGGGAGAGAGACTTTACAAACTAACTCCAGCATGCCATCTGGTGAGCAGAGACTGCAATTACATCGTGAAAGTTGACATAGCAAAGTTGAATGGGAAATGTTGACATGGCAATTTACAATGACAAATGTTGACAGAATGACATGACCAAAAGTAAGTGAGGTTTCAGACAAGAAGTGGATGTCCTGCATAAGATTTTTAATTAAATTCAAGTTGACCTTCCACGGCAATGCATGTGGGATGTTCAGATCAAGAGTAGTGATCAAGTGAAGCGAGGTTGCAGAGCACAAATAATTAGATTGAGGTGTGCGGACTTAATTCTGTCCCAAATTTAGAGCCCTTATTTTTAGATAACGCTTTGATTTATATGATTTATAGATGAGTAGCAAAAACTTACTGTGATTTGAGGAGCAGAGAAGAAGAGTTGGTTGAAGCAGTACAGGTTGAGGAACTGGGAGGTGTAAAGCTGACACACAACATCACCACCACTGGTGGGAGAGTGTAACTATCATGTGACGGTTTACATAGAAAGCTTCCATTATAAATGTGGACATAGGAATTTGCAATGGAAAAAGTTAATAGAAAAGTATGACAAAGACATGACAACAGGAAGTAAGGTTTTGTAGAAAGGAGGTTCACACAGACATTATTTTATATATTACTAATCTCCTAGGATGTTGGACAGAATAAATCAGAGAATATAATCTGTTTTTCTGTTCCTGTTTCTCTCTCTGGGCTGAATTTTACAGACCCCCCCCCCCTCTCCCCCCGACATCGGGGGTCGTAGCGGGACGGGGCTAGAAAATGCCTCCGGGAAAGGACCCCCCCCGACACCCCAAGGGCCCAGCCTGATAATGCCGGCGGCGGCAAGGCCTCATGACAGCTCCCCCACTGCTCGGCGACAGGACTGCCATTTAAATATTTAAATAAATTAAAATCAATGAACTAATTACACTTACACTCCCACTGTCTTTGTGCTGCTGTCCGGCACTGCCATGCCTTTGGAGATCCATCCGGGGAAATGAGCCTGAACACTGGTTGGGAGGTGGGGAGGAGGTAAGTTTCTCAGTGCAGGAGGGGGGGGGCAATTGGGTCAAAGAAACATCATTGGCGTAGGGAACGTTGGGAAGGGATTTAGGTTAAAGTTTCTGCACTTTGTGGAGGGGGGGAGGTCAGGTGAGCAAAGTAAGTGTTTTGTGGGGGGGAGAGGGCAAGTAATTAATTTTATGGTTATTGGGGGTGGAAGAGGGGCAAAATTAATGTATTTTATTTTTTTTTACTAGGTGTTTATATTTAAATATAACAGTAGGGCTCAAAGCCATTTAAAAATGGCATCAGCGCCTTCGCACAGGCAGCTGATGCCATTGCCAGGGACGGACAGCCCACCCCCTCCATCCGATCGGGGGGAATGGCCCGTCCCGGCTATTCAAATGAGCCGCCAAGCTTAGGATCGCAGCAGCTCCGCGAAGTGCAGCCCGTGTTATCGCTGAGGGCTGCATTTTATACTCCCGCTGCTGAAATCGGTGGCAGTATAAATTTCAGCCCTCTGTCTTTCATCCTTTTCTTCTATCTTTCTCTCTCTGCTTCTCTTCTCTCCTTGGGGTGGCACAGTGGCGCAGTGGTTAGCACCGCAGCCTCACAGCTCCAGTGACCCGGGTTCAATTCTGGGTACTGCCTGTGTGGAGTTTGCAAGTTCTCCCTGTGTCTGCGTGGGTTTCCTCCGGGTGCTCCGGTTTCCTCCCACATGCCAAAGACTTGCAGGTTGATAGGTAAATTGGCCATTATAAATTGCCCCTAGTATAGGTAGGTGGTAGAGAAATATAGGGACAGGTGGGGATGTGGTAGGATTATGGAATTAGTGTAGGATTAGTATAAATGGGTGGTTGATGGTCGGCACAGACTCGGTGGGCCGAAGGGCCTGTTTCAGTGCTGTATCTCTAAACTAAAACTAAACTTTACTTGTTTCTTGCTTTTCTCTCTCTGTATTTTCCCTCCTCCCTTGCTTCCCTGCTTGTGGTGTAGTTAGTGTCCAATAGGGCAGCCACGAGGCTGGGAATTTGAGTTACAGCATGACAGGTAACACAGCTTCTGACAACTGACCTGAAACATTAACTCTCTTTCTCCGCAGATGCTGCCAGACCTGCTGAGCATTTCCAGCATTCTCTGTCTGTATTCTAGTAAGCATGTTTCTGAGAAGTTAAATGGATGAGATAAGCAGGGAGATTTTAATAGTTGATCTCTTGTGGTATTACAAGCAAGACAAGACCAAGTGTAGTCTCCACATGGTGAGGTTAGAAGCTGGCAGTGAATAGGAGTAGAGTGTTGCTCAATTTTCATTTTAAAATCATAAATGATCCACACTGTTATTTTTCTGTTATCAATTCCTATGTCCATATTTATACTATAAACAACACTGTGGTTTTCACACTGTAATTGCGTCCCCTTCTCTCACCTTTTCTCTATCAATCCCATCCTTTTTTGTTCTTTCTTTCTCCCTCCCTTTTTCACTTCCTTCCCCTTCTCCTCTCTCTCCCTATCTACTCCTTTCCTCTTCTTCCTCCCCATCCCTCTCTCTCCTCTTCCTCTCACTCTTTCCACTCACACCTTCCTCTATTTCTCCTCTCACCCTCCTCTGACTGTCTTCTCCTTGTTTCCTCTTTATCTTCTCTCACCCTCCCTCTCTCACCTTCCTCTGTCATCTCTGACTCTCTTCTACCCTACACCTTCCTTTTCTATCCTCTCTCACCCTCCCCCTCTCCTCTCTCTCTCTCCCTTCTCTCCTCTCTCCCCTCCTTTGCCTCCACTGACCCTCTTCTCCCCTTCTGCTTTCCCTCTCTATCCTCTCTCCTCTCTCACCCTCCCCCGCGCTTTCTCTCCCCTCTCCTGTCTTCCCCTCTCTCCTCTCCCCTTCCCTCTCTCCTCTCATCCGCACCCTCCCCCCCCCCCAACACTCCCTCTCGCACCCTCCCCCTCCCACACTCTCCCATCACCCAACTGTCTTCTCTCTTCTGATCTCTCACCAGCTGCTTGTTTGTGACTTTGCTTGTGCACGAGCTACAGGAACATTCTGTTGCACCAGTCAAAGTTGCTGCTTTGTAATCCTTTCCCTGTGGCCCTCAGTGAATCAGTCCAGTTTCGGACTTTTTGAAATACCAAACAAAGGAACTGTTTTGAAGTGGGTTAGTGCTTTCGACTCTAACACTATGCAGTATGACAGCGGAAGTGCAGAATTCACCCAAAATAAGTTCCTTCGATAAATATTTGCTCATTCATATTTGATTTTATTGGAAAAAGAAACAAATCAACCAACTGAGAAGTCATTCATAAATACAATAAAGGGGTTTAAAATACAAATTGTCATTTAAAAAAATTATAAACACAACATAAATATATTACAGAGCCTGAGGTCGGATCTCTCCCTCAAAAATAAAACCCACTGTTGTGCCAGACAATTGCTCTGAGCCTGCACTTTGGCACCATCTTCAATATTTTGGGCACGTTTCAAGGAAGCTCAGGTGCTAGGCCTTGAGCTGCAAAGCTCACAGGGACTGTGCACTCCGTGAGAGAAACACTAAATTCCTTTCACATTGCAGGGGAGCAAGGAGCTGTCTGTAGAGAGGCACAAGGCAGGTAACAAAATGTGGAGATGGAGTGAGAATTTCATCCAGGCAAAGATGGGAAGGAGTTTAGAAATAATAATGGGACCAAGCCATGAGGTCTGATCCATAGAGCCAATGGGCCAAGTTACAAGGAAATACTGGAGAGATTCAGGCTGTTCGCACGTAAAGGGATGGTTTGGGCGAAGTTCACAAAAGAGATAAGGGATTGCTGCTTCAACTTGAACTGAGGGAACAGAGCAAGGGCCACAGGTTTAAACCTGTTGAAGGTAATTTCAACATGGCAAGTGGAATCTGAACCCTAACATGTGTCATTATCCGTGAAACCTGAATCCAAACAGAAAAACAACAGAATAAAATTCAGGAAAGAAATCAATTTCCCTCGTCCCCGATTTTCTCCTTTAATATTAAACAAAATCCCTCCAAATTCTCGAGATAAACCTTGGCTTCAATTTCAGCTGAAATATTTGAGAGTTCTTTTTAAAAAAGAGAGAAGACCCCAGGCTCTAATAATTGGAGAATCACAATATCACATGTGCAGATGCTTTAATCCACGAAACACCAGCAATGTTATAAACCAACACCACCCAAAATTTATAAAGATTAAATACCATGGTGGATTATTGGAATTAGACAAATCAGAGCTGGTGGTGTCAGGGTTAACGGCCTAAATTAATTAGCATAATTTATTTATTCATAAAGGGAGGCAAGCAAAGTATGTGAAAGAGGAGTACCAGCATGTTTAAACAGCAATGATGGCTCCGAAGCTTGATTCTTTTTCTATTTACTCTTTGTACCATCGCGCACAATCAACTCAGCACAGTTAAAATCATAGAAAGAAATTTCATAAGCATCACTGCACCCTTGGAGGGTTCAATTTTTTTTTAACATCCATTTGCTCACATAACAGTCAATGAACTTCAAAAATAATTCATTATGTGTCGCATTTCGGGGCCTTTAGATGACAAGGTAAGACTGTGTAAATGCAAGTCTTTTTCCAATCAATTTTTGATATTTCTACATTTGTAAGACATTTGTAAAAAATTGGCCTACTGAACTTTGCAAAACCTAGTTGGGGATTCAAAATTTGCTTAAAAATAGTGGTCCCGATTTTAACGCCCGTCCTCTGGCGGAAATCGGGTGCAGTGAGGAGGGGGATGCAGTTAAAATGAGGGCAATCACATTTGTTCCAGTTCTCCGATGCCACTGCCTTCCCGTTGTGTCCTGATGATAACCCGCTCTGCTGAGCAGGCGAGACAACGGGGTCCTTTGAATGTGCAGGTCGGGGCCCGACTGCCCTATTAGTCAGAGGTCTGAGTTGGGGAACAGTAAGAGGTTACAACCCTCTCGTCACTGCCCACCTCCCCCCGCCATCCTCCTCCACACCCTCAGGTCAATTCCTCTAATAAGGGGGTGGGCAGGGGGAGAATCAATGGCAGGAGATACTCAGGCAGGTAAGTCTCAAAGCTTAATTTTAGGCTTCTTTGTTGGGTCAGAGGAGCAGGATTTCTCCAGGCTCCAGGAGGAAGCCTAGGGCCTTTCTTACATACTCCCCAACCCCTGACAATCATCACCTGCTCAGCCACCCTCACCCCACCTCATTAACTGATGCAGCCTCCAACAGTTGAATTCCCCGCTCCCACCCAGCAACCAGGTGTCAGGAGAGAATCCAGGAGACTTCATGTAATTGAGGCCTGGCCATTGACATGGGTATTGGGCTCCCCAAGTTCATCTCTCATTTGCTCCTCTGCTCCATACCCACCATTACGATGGAATACAAACAAGAAATGCTGGAAACACTCAGAAGGTCTGGCAGCATCTGTGGAGAGAGAAGCAGAGTTAATGTTTCAGGTCAGTCAGGTCAGAACTGAAGAAGGGTCACTGACCTGAAACGTTAACACTGCTTCTCTCTCCACAGATGCTGCCAGACCTGCTGAGTATTTCCAGCATTTCTTGTTTTTATTTCAGATTTCCAGCATCCGCAGTATTTTTCTTTTGACCATTACAATGGACTTGATATTCTGTAAATAATTTGAAATCTTTGAACCTTATTTATCTTAAGAAAACTGCCATCGTTTTCATTGCTAATGTCTTACTGCCGCTTGTAATCTTGTCACATTCTGGTTCGCTGTTAGATCAGAAGAAGTTGATTCCCACCTGGGTAGTGGGAAGCAGCACAAGAGGGGCAATTGATTTCTATCCTCCTAGGTTAAGAATGAGTGAGGTGGGGGGCACAGGGGTGCTGTGGAATCAACCAGGATCCCTGTCCCTGGTGGGCTTTCTTGTGGCTCCCACTGGCGATGTACCTGTGTCGGCTGACACAGGATTGGGGCAGAAATGTGGCAGCCTCCATTGTTGAATAGTCTGTTGACATACTCTGCCATGAAGAATGGCACCCTTGGGTGATGTGCAAGAGAGCCTGAGCTCTGGGTCCCATAGCACCCACATTTCAACCAGGGTCAGTGCTTTCAGGGGAGGAGAGGAGAAAATTGGAAAACGGGAACAGGAGGAAGGAACTTTCCTGCCCACAGAACAACAGTCACTGCACTTCTGTCATTCATGACCATGCTGGTCCCAAGCTCTGGAATTCCCTCCCAATATTCCTCCCTCTCCTTACCTCCCTCTATTCTCCTTGAAGACTCGCCTTATAACCTACCTCTTTGACCAAGATTTTTGGTTAACTCTTAGAAAAATGTCTCTTTCTTTGGGTCAGCGCCCATTTTTCTTTTCCTTGCACATCTGTGAAACACCACAGGGCAGTTATCTGCCTCATATTAAATGCAAGTTATTTTGGCTGTTCTGAATGACTGAGTGATCTAGTGACCAATAGGGTGGGTATGGTTGAGATACACTAATCGTTAAGTGGAACTAAATTACCTGAGATGGTAATGGAACCCCAGGGTTTGAAATTCCTCCAGTATATGTTGTGTTTACGCTTTCAGTAGCACAGCAGTGGGAATCTTCACAGCCCATTTGCCTTGTTGGTACTCATTCTGGATTGGAGAAATTCTAACCCCTTCGCCCTCCGCACTCCCCGTTTCCCACCTGTTGTTACAAAGTCATGTCAGCTCTGGAAAAAAAATCCCCCAAAAATAAAAATCAATCCTCACCACCTCCTGCCCTATTTCCGTTTGTTAATTATAGGTAATTTCCATGAGGGACCCATTATCCCATTACGTGAAAAGACCCAATACTGATCAGGGTAGAGGGGTGGGAGGAGGCTCGTGTGGTGCATAGACACTGGCATAAACCACTTGGGCCGAATGGGCCTGTTTCTGTGTTATGGATTCCATGTCATTGTTGGAGTTGGACTTGCCTTGAGATTGTTAAGTTTAACCAGCTGGTTTTACCAAAAGCGGCACTAGATAAGATGGGCACGGTGCCTGGCACTCTGGCTCACCCTATGCAAATGGCATCCCTGCCAACTAGCAGACTAGCATTGATGGCAAAACCTTACATTCCAGAGAATGCCAGTCTCCTGGTTGGAAGGAGATGGGTGCTGGTAAGTAAAGGTTGTAAGAGGACAAATTTGGGGCATAGAAAAGTGAAATAAACTGGGCGGCACAGTGGCGCAGTGGTTAGCACTGCAGCCTCACAGCTCCAGGGACCCGGGTTCGATTCTGGGTACTGCCTGTGTGGAGTTTGCAAGTTCTCCCTGTGTCTGCGTGGGTTTTCTCCGGGTGTTCCGGTTTCCTCCTACAAGCCAAAAGACTTGCAGGTTGGTAGGTAAATTGACCATTATAAATTGTCACTAGTATAGGTAGGTGGTAGGGAAATATAGGGACTGGTGGGGATGTTTGGTAGGAATATGGGATTAGTGTAGGATTAGTATAAATGGGTGGTTGATGGTCGGCACAGACTCGGTGGGCCGAAGGGCCTGTTTCAGTGCTGTATCTCTAATCTAAATCCTTTGGTATTAATATGAGGCAAACCAGCAAATGAATCCTGGGGGTCAGGCTCCGAAACTAACGTTGCCTCGGAAGGCCGAAGCTTAATCACTTAACAAAGTTTGGCGATTTCGCTCCTGGTGCAGCCCTGCTTGCAACAAGTCTTGGCCACTCCTGCACTGCGCTTGAATCGCGAAGATTTTGTTTCCAAAGGGATGAGGAAAGCTGAAGATAACCTGGTTCCTTGTTCTTCATCCCAATCCTCACTTGACCCAGCAGAGGCTCCGTGACCTTCGAAGTGAGGAAGGAGCGTCTCGCTCCCCGCGATTGGAGTCTCTGTCTCTGTGTCTTCCATCTCTCCGGTCTCAGGGTCCTCGACTGGTGAGCTCCCTGGGCTGTCGTCCAGTAAGTCTAACAGGGCACCTTCAATGTAAAGACAAGCAAACTTATTAGGCACTGGAGAAAGTGTAAAAAAAAAAGATTTTACAAGGATGTTACCTGAAATAAGTGGGTTAGAACTATCAAGAAACAACAGCAAAAAATGTGTATTTATATAACATAATGAAACATCCCAAGGTGCTTTACAGGAGCATTATAAAACACAATATGATATCAAAGCATATAAGGAGATATTAGGGCAATTAACCAAAAGCTTGGTCAAAGAGGTAGATTTTAAGGAGTGTCTGAACAGAGGAAAATGAGGTAGAGAGGCAGAAGGGTGTCGGGAGGATAATCCGGAGCTTAGGGACCGGGTAGCTGAAGGAACGGCCACCAATGATGGAGAGCTTAAAATTGGGGATGCTCAAGAGGCCAGAACTGGATGAGCGCAGAGATCTCAGAGGCTTGTAGGGCTGGGGGAGGTCACAAAGATAGGGAGGGGTGAGGCCATGGAGGGATTTGAAAACAAGGATGAGAATTTTAAAATCGTGGCATTGCCGACTAGGAACCAATGTGAGTCAGCGAGTACAGGAGTGATGGGAGCTGCTGTTGCTTAAAATCAGTGGGGATGATTTTTTTTTAATGTTTTGTGCTAACAATGTCCAAATAAAAGATATTTTGTAAAAACAAAAAAAAAACAAGGAGTGATGGGTGAACTGGAGTTGGTGCGAGTTACCAGAGATTTCAGAGAGCTGAAGTTTATCTAGGGTGGAGAACATTGAGTGGAGCAGTCCTGGACGTGCTGCACTCAGGCCTGATGAATTTCCGGGACAGATCCTGAAACAAGCATTAGGCCCTTTTTTTAACACATGTAAGGGGTCTAATGCATTATGTTTCCAGCAGCTACCAGAGGGTCTGATTATTGGCCGATACTTTAAGAACAGCTGGTTTGCCCACATGTAGATGCATTTGTCCTGAACGCAGCTGGGATGGCAGCAATTGTGTTCAGGGCTGACTGATTTGGTAAAAGGGAAAGAAAGAAAGACTTGCATTTATATAGCGCCTTTCCCGACCTCAGGACCATCCCTAAGCATTTTGCAGACAATTAAGTATTTTTGAAGTGTCGTCACTGCTTTAATGTAGGAAACGCGGTCACCAAATTGTGCACGGCAAGCTCCCATAAACAGCAATGGGACAATGACCAAATCATCTGGTTTATTTTGCGATGTTGATTGAGGGATAAATATTGGCCAGGACACCAGGAGAACTTTCCTGTTCTTTTTCAAAATAATGCCTAGGGATCTTTTACATCCACCTTGGCGAGCAGACAGGGCCTCAGTTTAACCTTAACAGCTCTTCTGAAAGACGGCACCTCCAGCAGTGCAGCACTCTCTCAGTTACTGCGCTGGGGGTGTCGGCCAAGATTTTTTTGCTCAACCTTCTGGACCCATAACCTTCTGACTCAGAGGCAAGAGAGTGCTACCAGCTGAGCCACAGCTGACACAAGGAGGCATCGAGTAGACATTAGGTCCCTTATTTTCATATGCAAAGAGCTTACCACGGGTTCCTGGATGCATCTTTGGATGCCTATATAAACATGGCATTGGGAGCATGCACTTCCTGGTCAGAATGTGCATGTGTAGACCAGCCACCATATTGGACAATTTGATGCCTATTTAATATTTTCAGAGCAGCCGCAGCCTCATTTAATTTCTTGCAGGCAGCATTTTTGCAGCATTTTCTGTTATTATTTTATTGAGCTGGGCCACTCCTGACCAAGATGCCAACAGCAACACGTCCACTTTGCACAACTGTCTATAATTTAGATTAAAAAGAGCAATTTCCCTCACATAGGTCAGACGGACCATCAGTGTGAAAGTGAAAATGTCAAAGCACTGTACTACAGTTTGGGGATGGTTCTAACCTTGGTGCTGAGACAGTGTCGAGGGAGCTTTACTCTGTATCTAACCCCGTGCTGTACCCACTCTGGGAGTGTTTGATGGAGACAGTGTAGAGGGAGCTTTACTCTGTATCTAACCCCATTTTTTTTTTTACTCCGTGCTGTACCTGTCCTGGGAGTGTTTGATGGGGACAGTGTAGAGGGAGCTTTACTCTGTATCTAACCACCGTGCTGTACCTGCCCTGGGAGTGCTTGATGGGGACAGTGTAGAGGGAGCTTTACTCTGTATCTAACCCCGTGCTGTACCCACTCTGGGAGTGTTTGATGGGGACAGTGTAGAGGGAGCTTTACTCTGTATCTAACCCCCTGCTGTACCTGCCCTGAGAGTGTTTGATGGAGACAGTGTAGAGGGAGCTTTACTCTGTATCTAACCCCGTGCTGTACCTGCCCTGGGAGTGTTTGATGGGGACAGTGTAGAGGGAGATTTACTCTGTATCTAACTCCATTTTTTTTTTCTTTTTTTTTTCTTTTTTTTCTTTTTTCTTCTTTTTTTTCTCTTTTCTTTTTTTTTGATGGGGACAGTATAGAGGGAGCTTTACTCTGTATCTAACCCCATTTTTATTTTCTTTTGTAGAGGGAGCTTTACTCTGTATCTAGCCTGTGCTGACTGTAATTGGAAAGAATTACATTCCCGAACGGCAACATCCCACAGCTTGATGGACTCAAAGCTTCACCACAAATAAAACAGTTTCAAATTCAACAATGTTTCATTGTATAACTTGCTTGATTTCAGAAGTGTTAAATTCTGAAGTCTTCTGTTATTTGCTCTGTAATCAGAACCCTCTTTTTTTTAATACTGTGTGTGTTTTTTATCTGTGAATCCTTTTCGAATAAAAACAGCTTCATTACCTTATCTGACCAAAACCAATTGTACTCCCTACAGATCTGATTGGCTAGAGCGCAGGATAAAACATTGGAGGAGATAAATCATTAAGAGAAAAATAAGTTGAATTTTAATTGTCTCAGCAATTCACAGCCCAGATACATAACGGAAATAGTTGTACCGAGACTGTAACAAGCAAGACTGAGCTTCCATTCATTCAGTGCAGAGGTGACACAATTATCTGTTAGTTCTCAGGTTTCCGAAGAGCTGCTGTTAAATTGGGACATGCTGTCCTCACTTCCTCATAACTTGATATCTGTCAGGTTTTTTTTTAAAAACAGACTATTACAAAGTAGAGTTTTAGAACAAATGACACGTTAGTGTCTTTGTTAAACTGAAAGACTAAAGAATGTTGTTGTCGGAATGACCACAAATTTCTAGTCTTACAGTCCAATCAGCAAATAACACAAGACGTGAGTGTTGACTGGGCTGAGGTTACTTTTGCTCGTGTGTTAAATTTACCTTGTGAGAGTTTGTGGAATTTTCAGCACTGAAACAGGCCATTCGGCCCAACTGGTCCATGCTGGTATTTATGCTCCACATAAGCTTCCTCCCACCCCACTTCATCTCACCCTATCAACATATCCTTCTACTCCTTTCTCCCTTATGTGTTTATCTAGCTTCCCCTTAAATATATTTCTTCTATTCACCTTGACTACTCCCGTCAGTAGCAAGTTCCACATTCTCACCACTCTCTGAGTAAAGAAATTTCTCCTGAATTCCCTGTTGGATTTATTAGTGACTGTCTTTTATTTATGGCCCCTAGTTCTGGTTTCCCCCACGGTGGAAATATCTTCTCTTCGTCTACCCTATCAAACTCTTTCATAATTTTAAAGACTACTATCAGGACACCCCTCAGTCTTTTCTATCCAGAGAAAAGAGCCCCAGCCTGTTCAGCATTTCCTGATAACTCTATCCTCGCAGTCCTGGTGTCATCCCTGTGAATCTTTTTCACACATTCTCCAGTTCCCCCATATCCTTTCTATAATACAGTGACCAGAACTGTTCACTGTAGCTCCAAGAAACAAGGTTCTGCAGGACTGCTCTGCTTTTCTGTTCTATTCCTCTAGAAATGGACCCCAGTGATTGGTTTGCATTTTAATGACCTTATTAACCATCATTGCTATTTTTAGTGACTTTTCTACCTGCACGCCAAATCCCTCTACTCCTCTACCCCATTCTGACTTATCCAAAAGCACTATGTGGCCTCCTTATTCTTCTTAACAGAATGTAGTGACTTTAAAAATCATACATTCTGGATTCACCTTCTGCATATTGTTTAATATTTGATACGCTTTAACCTGGCTCTCTCCAACTATGTTCTTTCTCTAGGCTGTAGAGACCAAATATTTTTTAATCTTGGCTCACAACTCAATCATCCCGTCCCATCCCAACACCCACACCATGCCCTCTTGCACCAGTTGCTGTTCTCTGCAATCTTTCCAACACTTGCGCATCCGAATGCTCCCAATATTTGACATAACTCAGTCGCAGTAACATCGTAGTGATCAGCTGCGCCCACTTTGCCCCTGCACTTTTCCTGAAATGCCCACAAGAACAGTGCCCAATTCGGCCAGCATGCACCTACCGTCTTGCGATGTGGGAAAGAAGGTAAAGAGTTACTTGCATTTCTATAGCGCCTTTCACAACCTTAGAATGTCCCAAAATGCTTTACAGCCAATGAAGTGCTGCTTGAAGAGCAGTCACTGTTGTAATGGAGAGAGGCATTAAATTAATCCTCCCTCCCTTCCCCTAACCTCGAAAAGGAGCCCCTCCTTTTGTTTCCTCTGTGAGCAAAATGCAAAACGGAGGTTCCTGATGCTGAGGTTTCCGCCCGACCTCTCAGGTGAACTCTGACCCCAAGGCCTAGGCTCTGTTACTTACTGTACAAGCTGCCTCTCTCTTCATTTTCTTCAGGGGAGTATCGCTTCCACCTGGAGCCCCCGCAAGAGATGATGACTGTCCTGACGAAGTCTCGGCCACACAGCTTCATGCCCGGTTCCGGGAGCTCGGGCCTGACCCCCGGCAGGAGCCCAGAGATTGCGATGGTGGCAATTAGAAGCCCGCCAACCAACACACCGGAGAGGTCCTTCATTTTTCTTCTTTGTGGTGAAGAAATGGAGTAGGCGAGCTGAAGATCAGCTGCAAGGCTGGGCTCAGAGGACGGAGTCGAGCTCAGAGATTGTAAAAGCAATGCTACTGGTGATGGCAACTGCTCTGAGCTGCTCCCACATGGACGCTTGTCCTTTTATAATCGTCCGTTATCAACGCTGGAGCTCGATTGGCCCTTCGCCCAGGAGCTGAGGTGAATCATTGCCTGACCTTAGCAGCCTTGGTGGTGTTTATACGTGTGTGCAGTATCAGGGGGAGCGTGCGAGCATTCTCAAAGGTATCCTTGGACCTTCTGCTCACTCAGAGAGTTTTTTTTAATAAGCCGGCCAAACTATCCTTTTTTTTAGAAGATAATTTCTGCAGTGTTTCAAAAATGTGGGTTTGCTCAGTGTTGAGAACAAGGAGAATGGGGATGGGGAAGAGGAAGGAGGGATGTAGGGCCCTTCTGAGAACTTACGGCATTCTCACCATAACCGTCACAGGCTGCCCGCCGGCTGCCTTTGTGCAGAGTCATTAACAGTGGGAAAAGAGCCTGCATTTATATGGCACCTTTCAAAACCTCAGGATGTCCCAAAATGCTTCCCAATGAATGAAGGACTTTTTGAAGTGTAGTCACTGTTGTGGTTAGGATCTGGAATACTGCCTCAGGGTGTGGTGCAGGCAGATTCAATCGTGGTTTTCAAAAGAGAATTCGATAATCATCTGAAGAGAAAATATTTGGCTACAGGGTAAGGTGGGACTAGCAGAGTTGCTCTTGCAGAGAGCTGGCAGGGACAAGACAGGCCAAATGGCCTCCTTCTGTGCTGTAACCATTCTATGATTCTATTCTATGATAAGGCCCTTACAACCAGCAGGCATGGAGACTTGCATCCCACCTGTCTGCGTTGTGCTTGGCACCTCCTTGTTGTGTACATTCCTGCATCGTTGTGAGGTCAAGTCTGATGCCCAACATGAGCTTCCAATCTGCCCAATAAGTGTCACCATTTATCAGCAAAGTCACCAGGTGGAGCACTTTACCTCCAATCCAAATCGACTCTTGCGTTCAACAACAGACAACTTCTAACCATCTCCTTCGGAGAGCTGCATTATCTGGGCTCTCCTTTCACAGATCATTGTGTCTCATTCCCCAACTTCCTCTCTTACCCTCTCTCTTTCCAACACTGAATCTCTCGACCTCCTTCTTAGATAAGGTGAAGCTGCACAGTATTGGAAAATATGAAGTGCAGAAATTTAACCACAGAACAGAGTTCTGGGCGGCACAGTGGCGCAGTGGTTAGCACTGCAGCCTCACAGCTCCAGCGACCCGGGTTCAATTCTGGGTACTGCCTGTGTGGAGTTTGCAAGTTCTCCCTGTGTCTGCGTGGGTTTCCTCCGGGTGCTCCGGTTTCCTCCCACATGCCAAAGACTTGCTGGCTGAAAGCTAAATTGGCCATTATAAATTGCCCCTAGTATAGGTAGGTGGTAGGGAAATATAGGGACAGGTGGGGATGTGGTAGGAATATGGAATTAGTGTAGGATTAGTATAAATGGGTGGTTAATGGTCGGCACAGACTCGGTGGGCCGAAGGGCCTGTTTCAGTGCTGTATCTCTAAACTAAACTAAACTAAGAGTCTAATAAATGAGTCTAAGCTTAGGGGTAAAGTCGCAGATACAACAGGATGTTGAAAGGACAGTAAATAGTCCCATCTGATGGCTTCATTGGAAAATGGCAAAAGTCACCTGGCATGTTCTCAATGGATTTGGGCCTCAATCACAGATAGGCACAGAGAAACTGGAGGAGGCCATTCTGCCCCTCGAGCCTGTTCTGCCATTCAGATCTCCACCTCAACTCCATTTACCCACTTTTGTTCCACATTCCTTAATGCCCTTACCCAATAAATATCTATTGTTCTCAGTCTCGGAAGCTCCAATTGTCTCCCCCCAAGCATCACAACCTTTTAAGGGGAAGAACGTTCCAAATTTCCATTATCCACTGTGTAATAAAATTGTTCCTAATATCCCCACTCAACAGCCTAGCTCTAATTTTAGGATTATATCCCCCCATTCTGATTCCCCCACCAAAGGAAGTAGTTTCTCGATACCTCCCTGACCAAGTCCTCCTCAGATGGACAGAGTTGGAGAGAAGTTATTCAGTTGATGCTTGCTCAACATCTAGGAACAATATCCTTACCGTTCCTGCCCCTCTCCACTTCTTAATTCATCCAGTTGCCAACTGAACGAGTGTGAGTTATTTTATTCCTTTCCCAAAAGACCATTCGGTGTTGATGCTGTTGGGCACGAATTGCCTCCTAACATCAGTTTCATATTGACCTTTATTAATTTTAGCCTCTTCCCCTTGTTCTAGATTCAGACTTTGCGCTCAACTCTCTGAGGTGTGACTTGATCCCACAACCTTTGAACTCAGTGATGAGAGTGCTACCCACTGAGATACAGCTGTGGTGCACTTAGGCAGCCAAATAAATTCTGCTCCCATTTTTGATCTCCTACACCAAAACACCAAGAACACAAGGTTAGGAGCAGGAGTAGGCCATTCAGCCCATCGAGCCTGCTCTGCCATTTGATAAGATCATGGATGACCTGAATGTGGCCTCAAATCCACTTTCTTGTCTGGCGCCCCATAACCTTTGACTCCCTTGTCAATCAAAAATCTATCTAACTCAGCCCTGAATATATTCACTGACCGAGCCTCCACTGCTCTCTGGGGAAGAGAATGTCACAGACTTACGACCCTCTGAGAGAAAAAATTTCTCCTCATCTCAGTCTTAAATGGGAGAGCCCTAATTTTTAAACTGTGTCCCCTAGTTCCAGTCTCTCCCACAAGGGGGAAACATCTTCTCAGCATCCACCCTGTCAAATCCCCTCAGGATCATATGTTTCAATAAGATCACCTCTCATTCTTCTAAACCCCAATGGGTATAGGCCCAACCAGCTCAATCTTTCCTCATAAGACAAACCCTCCTCCCAGGAGTCAGTTGAGTGAACCTTCTCTGAACTGCTTCTAATACAGTTATACCTTTTCTGAAGTATCACCATTATCCGATCACCTCGCAATCCCCTCCCTTCAAGGCCAATAAACCCTAAGTTTTAACTCATAACTCAGTCCCCGATTCCTGGGATCTTCCTCAGTTAACACAATTATTTTAACACCGATGCTACAGGCAACTGTCCAAGGAATCCTTATAAAGCTCCCACATGCCAAACAGAAGTGAGCTAAATTAATTTTACCGCCCAAGGGCACCACAGCTGTGGCTCAATGGGTAGCACTCTCACCTTTTAGTTCAAAGGTTGCGGGATCAAGTCATACTCCAAAGCGTTAAGCATAAGATCTAGGCTGAAACTCCCAGTGCACTACTGAGGGAGTGCTGCACTGTTGGAGGTGCCATCTTATAGATGAGATGTTAAACCAAGGGGCCCCTCTGCCCTCTCAGGTGGACTTAAGGACCCCGCGGTGCTATTCAGGAAGAGCACAGGAGTTCTCCCCATGTCCTGGCCAACATTTATCCCTCATCCAATACCATTAAACAGAGGAGCTGATCAGTACCTCATTCGCTATTTGTGGGATCTTGCTGTGTGCTAAAATGGCTTCTGCATTTCCTACATTACAATAGTGACTAACATTTAAAAATATTTAATTGGCTGTGAACTGCTTTGGGACATCATGATGTTATGAAAGGCACTACAGAAAATCAAAGTTTTCTCTTTGTTTAAAAACCTACATAATTAAATTGCACTGTGCAGTGTATTCCAGATCATAACAATTCGATGTTTAAAGGGAACTCCCCTCATCTCCCTCGCTTGTTCTTTTTCCAATGATCTTAAATCCATATCCTCTGATTACTGACCCCTCCACCACTGGAAACTCTTTCTCCTTATCTATGATATCAAAACGCTTCATGATTTTGGACGCCTCTATTAAATCTCCCCTTAACCTTCTCTGCCGTAAGGAGAACAATCCCAGCTTCTCCAATCTCTCCACAAGACACAGTTCCTTCATGCGATGTTATACAGATGGGCTCCTACATAGAATTACATAGAAGATACAACACAGAAACAGGCCATTTGGCCCAACTACTCTGTGCTAGTCTTCATATGCCACATAAGTCTCCTCCCATTCTCTCTACGTCATCTCACCCTTTCAGCATATCTTTCTATTCCATTTTCTCTCATGTACTCATCTAGTTTCCTTTGCATTACTAAAATGGGCCAGTGTACAACTTAATGCACATTTACAACAATCAAGCAAAATATATTTACTTAAATACCAAAATGTTATTGGGTTATTTGGATGGTGATTAATATATAAATAATCCCTGGTAGATAGTTCTGAACTATTAGTTTCCTACTGTTGTCATGCAGGCCTAGACCTGCCAAGAATCGGGCATTTTAATTTCACCACATGTACATTAAATTTCAGATTGTTGCTGGGAAGAGGAGAAGGCCTGATACAAGAGGTTGACAGACACATGGCTAGAAAGACGTTATTGCATATTAACAGACAGGCTTGTAGACAAAGGAGCCACTCCATGCTCCAATTCAATCCACAAACAGACGTGGTCAGAACTGTGAGTCACATGGCTAACTGGCTGTTGCAGAGTTTGAACTAAGAGTTTTAAATTGGAAAGACAATGTTTGAGAAGGCAGAAAGCTCTTTGCTCCTGGACTGAAGAAGACCTCCTGCCTCTCTGCTCCCATCTCTTTCTCATGGAACTCCAAAACCCACTGAAGACATATGAATCCCAAGAGAGAAAAGTCTCTACAGTGAACAAGTTTTAAGAAGAATACTGGGCCCCAACGAAAAGCAAGATCAACCTGCAAAAGAACTCTACAGTGAGCTCAAAGAACTGTAACAAACTCTTCAGATATTGCCTCAAATTATTCCACTTTATCTTTCTTCTGCTCTTTTCTGTCCCTATCTGCATCTGTGTATCGCATATGCATGCTAGCGTGGGCACATCGTGTATCCTTAGCTGTCAACCAAATTAGCGTTTAAGTTTTAATAAATTTCAATCGTTCTTCTTTAAACTTAAGAAAGCCAGTTAGTGCTGGTTTCTTTACCTTATAATTGGAAAGCGGTGAACAAGCATTCACCAAGTGGGAGCTAAAAACAGTGTGTTTAAAAATAAACCCTGTTATGGTAAGACCAGGTGAAGGCTGAAAGGGACCCCTAGACCCTTTCTCACCTGGTCTTAACACTGTTCAGGGACAGGATTTGGTGAAACTCCCCTACCTCAGAAAATATCATATAATTGCATTGATTTTGTTTTTATTTTTGGAGCGAATTCTTTCGCTCGTTAAAGGATATAACTTTCTTTGGGAAGGTGTTATTACGCGCCCCCCCCCCCCCCTTCTCCTGGAACAGTATAGATCAGGCACAGGATAAATCCCCTTCCACTCAGCCCCAACTCATCACTCCTGTTGTATGACTGCCTCAAGAGTGATGTCCCTTTAAGAACTCAGTATGCTAATGAGTTAAGTCCCAGGATGTGGCCATGTGACTAGAAGCCATAGTCACTCTGCAACTGTAACAGCCCAGACAAAGCTTCTGTAAATAGTTTGCTCTGTATTGTATATACTAGTGTAGCTGTTAATAAACCTGTTAGAGATCTTCAACGAACTGGAATCCACGTACCTGTTTGTGTTGCATAAGACAACACAAAGAACACATGACAACTCCCACACTCATGTCAGTCCCTCACTCACCAATGAAAATCATTCTAACACCCACCATGCTCTCCTCTCTCTCTCACTGTTTCTGTCTCTGTTTTTCTTTCTTGTTTCTCATTGTCTCTTTCTCTTGTCTCTCTCTATTACTGTCTCTGTTTTTTTATCTCTTTGTCTCGGTCGTTCGCTCTCCCTGCCACTGTCCCTATCTCTCGGTGTCTCTTTCCCTCTCTTACTGTCACTCTCTGGTCCCTTCTCTCTGCCTCCTTTTCTCGCACACTGTTTCTCTTGCTCTCTCACTTTCTTACTGTTTTTTTTATTGTCTCTGCCTTTGACTCTTATACTGTTTGTTTCTATCTCTGTCTCTCTGTCTCTCCCTGTCTTTCTCTCTCAGTGTCCCTGTCTCTCTTACTCTGTCTTGTGTTCTCTCTGACTCCTTCTCTCAGTCTCGCTCTCTCTCTCTGTCTCTCTATCTCTTTCTGTACCTGCCTCTGTCTCTTTGTGTCACTTTCTTACTGTCTCTCTCACTTCTCTCAGTTTCTTTCTCTATCTCTGTCTCATTCTTTCTTTATCTCTCTCTTTTTCTTTATTACAGTCTCTCTTTCTCTCTTGTACTGTCTATTTCTATCTCTCTCTCTGTCCCCATCTCTTTCTCTCTTACTTTGTCTCTGTCACTTTCTCTCTCTCTTACTGTCCTTCTAACTCCTTCTCTCTATTTTGTGCTCTTTTTTCGCTGTCCTGCTTTGTCTTCCTCTCTTCCTCTCTGTCTCTCTCTCTCTCTCAATGAAAGGAGACTGATGGCCTCGTCCTGTGCTCTAAGTATCTATGATTCAATGATTTATAAGTGGTTTTATATGGTGGCTTTGGATTGTTTTGCACAAACTCGGTTGAAAAGCCAGAGGAGGCCCCCTCCCCCAACTCTTTTTCCATTACATTAATGACTGTATCGGTACTGCTTCCTGCTCCCGCCCCGAACTAGAAAACCTCATCAACCTTGATTTCGATTTCCACCCTACTCTCATCTTCACATTGTTCATCTCCGACACTTCCCTTCCCTTTCTTAACGTCTCTGTCTCTATTTCTGGGGATCGGCTGTCCACTAATATTCATTATAAACCCATTGACTCCCACAGCTACCTCGACTACAATTCCTCACACCCTACCTCCTGTAAGGACTCCATTCCATTCTCCCAGTTTCTCCATCTCTGTTGCATCTGCTCTGATAATGTAACCTTTCACAACAGCGCTTCTGATATGTCTTCTTTCTTCCTCAACCAAGGATTTCCGCCCCCCCCCGCCCCACTGTGGTTGACAGGGCCCTCAACCACCATGTCTGATCCATCTCCCGCACTTATGCCTTCACCCTTTCCCCTCCCTCTCAGAACTGCGACAGGATTCCCCTTGTCCTCACTTTTCACCCCACCAGCTTCCACATCCAAGGGATCATCCTACGCTATTTTCGCCACATATAGTGTGATGCCACCACCAAACACATCTTCCCCTCCCAACCCCTGTCAGCATTCCGAAGGGATCATTCCCTCCGTGACACCCTGGTCCACTCCTCCATTACCCTCAACACCTCGTCCCTTTCCTATGGTACCTTCCTATGCAATCGCAGGAGGTGTAACACCTGCCCTTTTACCTACTCTCTCCTCACTATCCAAGGCCCCAAACACTCCTTCCAGGTGAAGCAGCGATTTACTTGTACTTCTTTCAATTTAACTCACCACCCTGCTCTCACACTCACATTTCTGTCCTCAGCCTGCTGCAGTGTTCCAGTGAATCTCAACACAAGCTCGAGGAACAGCACCTCATCTTCCCATTCGGCACTTTATCATCTTCTGGACTCGATATTGAGTTCAGCAATTTCAGACCATGGCCCCCATTTTGATTTTTTTTAACCATGTGTCGGTCTTAAACTTGTTTTTCATGTTTTTGCTTTTGGACAGAGCTGTTCATTATTCTGCCATTAACACTCTCTCTGCTTTGTCTTTTATTACAACTATTACCACTCCCTTTGCCTTTTATTCCATGACATCTTTGTCAATCTCTCTTGCCCTCTGCCCTGTCGCGCACCTTCTCTTTTGTTCTTCTTACCCCCTCCCCCCTTTCACATGCTCAAAACCTATTACATTTCTAACCTTTCGAGTTGAAAGTTGCAACTCAAGTGGATAGGGCTGTGAAGAAGGCATATGGGGTGTTAGCGTTCATTAGCAGAGGGATTGAATTTAAGAGCCGTGAGGTGATGATGCAGCTGTACAGGACCTTGGTAAGGCCTCATTTGGAGTACTGTGTGCAGTTCTGGTCGCCTCATTTTAGGAAGGATGTGGAAGCCTTGGAGAGGGTGCAGAGGAGATTTACCAGGATGTTGCCTGGAATGGAGAATAAGTCTTACGAGGAAAGGCTGAACATTCTAGGCCTCTTCTCATTAGAACGGAGAAGGATGAGGGGTGACATGATAGAGGTTTATAAGATGATCAGGGGAATAGATAGGGTAGACAGTCAGAAACTTTTTCCCCGGGTGGAGCAAAGCGTTACAAGGGGTCATAAATTTAAGGTGAAGGGTGGGAGATATAAGGGGGATGTCAGGGGAAGGTTCTTTACCCAGAGAGTGGTCGGGGCATGGAATGCCTTGCCTGGGGAAGTTGTTGAGTCAGAAACTTTAGGGACTTTCAAACGGCTTTTAGATAGGTATATGGATAAAGGAGAATGATGGGGTATAGATTAAATTGTCCTTGACAGAGGACAAAGGATCGGCACAACATCGTGGGCCGAAGGGCCTGTTCTGTGCTGTATTTTCTATGTTCTATGTTCAGGTCATCGATCTGAAATGTTAACTCTGTTTCTCTCTTCCCAGTTGCTGCCTGAAATGCTGAGTATTTCCAGTACTTTCTGTTTTTATTTCAGATTTCCAGTATCTGCAGTATTTTGCTTTTATTATATGAGATTTTTCTCCCCATAGTCTGGGCTAGATTTGGATGCAAGTAAAAGAAAGGGAGAAGTGGTGGGTTGGGCAAGGCTGCTTAAGGTGTATGTGGGCGGGGGTGGGGCTGGAGGCTGGAGGGAGTGGGGGAGGTTGGAGGCGGGGACGGAGAGACCATTTACTTTCCAAACAAGTTATCAGCAGTGTGGAGAAACTCTGTTTATAAAATACGTTCAACCAGTAGCCAGTGTTAAGTAACCTTGTTTTTTTAATGAAATCTCTTATCTTGTTCTACAGGACTTTGTTGAATATCAGTATCTAATTTGGCACAAGTACCCCTGGCAGATTGTGGAATACAGCGAGTTCTAGTGCACCACACGTTGGATCAGAGGCAGTGTCAGCAGATCAGCATGGTTGAAGGATATGTTAAATATTTTAATGCAAGCGTTAATGACTACTTTGCATTTTAAGTGACTCTGAAAGACTAACTCAGTCTATTTAACTCTTGGAGTTCCAATACTTCCGGAAAATTCTTTCCCACCTCGGTGTGCTTTGTTTTTAGCTGATGTGCTGATGATCTGAAATCAGAACATGCCTTACTCTAATGGGGACTTGGTGAAGTCGTTGGTTACCCACTGGCCTTTCACCTCTGATGTCAGGGCTCAAATTCAGTCCAAACTGAGGGGCTGACGTTGGCTCTCTAACATTGCATTCTAACTAAGCAGCCCTAAAGATAACTTTTTAAAAATCAATGAATTCACAGAATGTGGGCAGCACTGACAAGGCTGGCATTTATGGCCCATTCCTAATAGCTCAGAGGGGGTAGCTTGCTGGGCCACTCAGGGGTAGAAGAGTCACATATAGGCCAGACTGGATAAGGACAGTTGGTTACCTTCCACAAAGGTAACATTCGTGCCACTCAAGTGCCAGGCAATGACCATCTCCAACAAGAGAAAATGTAACTATCTCCCCTTGACATTGAACAGCATTACCATCGCTGAATGCCCCACCATCAACATCCTGCGGGTTACCATTGAGCAGAAATTTAACTGGACCAGCCATATAAATACTGTGACTACAAGAGCAGGTCAGAGGCTAGGAATTCTGTGGTGAGTAACTCACCTCCTGACTCCCCAAAGCCTATCCACCATCTACAAGGCACAAGTCAGGAGTGTGATGGAATACTCTCCACTTGCCTGGTTGGGTGCAGCTCTAACAACACTCAAGAAACTTGACACCATCCAGGACAAAGCAGCCCGCTTGATTGGTGCCTCATCCATCACCTTCAATATTCACTCCCTCCACCACCAACGTGTAGTGGCAGCAGTGTGTACCATCTACAAGCTACACTGCAGCAACTCACCAAGCCTCCTTCAACAGCACTTTCCAAACCCATGACCTCTACCACCAAGAAGGGCAAGGGCAGCATTTATTGCCCATCCTTAATTACCCTTGAGAAGGTGGTGGTGAGCCGCCTTCTTGAACCGCTGCAGTCCATGTGGGGTAGGTACATCCACAGTGCAGATAGGAAGGGAGTTCCAGGATTTTGACCCAGCGACAGTGAAGGAACAACGATATAGTTCCAAGTCAGGATGGTGTGTGACTTGGAGGGGAACTTGCAGGTGGTGATGTTCCCATGCATTTGCTGCCCTTGTTCTTCTAGTTGGTAAAGGTCGTGGGTTTGGAAGGTGCTTTCTAAGGAGCCTTGGTGAGTTGCTGCAGTGCATCTTGTAGATGTTACATACTGCTACCACTGTGCGTCAGTGGTGGAGGGAGTGAATGTTTACGGATGGGGTGCCAATCAAGCGGGCTGCTTTGTCCTGAATGGTGTCGAGCTTCTTGAGTGTTGATGGAGCTGCACTCATCCAGCCAAGTGGAGAGTATTCTATCAGACTCCTGACTTGTGCCTTGTAGATGGTGGACAGGCTTTGGGGAGTCAGGAGGTGAGTTACTCGCTGCAGTATTCCTAGCCTCTGACCTGCTCTTGTAGTCACGGTATTTATATGGCTACTCCGGTTCAGTTTCTGGTCAATGGTAGCCCCTAGGATGTTGATAGTGGGGATTCAGTGATGGTAATGCCATTGAATGTCAAGGGCAGATGGTTAGATTCTCTCTTGTTGGAGATGGTCATTGTCTGGCACTTGTGTGGCACGAATGTTACTTGTTTTACATCCTCTAAGGCAAATAGATGCTTCCTTAGGTATGGAGACCAAAAATGTACACAGTCCTCCAAGGGTGGTCTCACCAACTCCCTGTACAATTGCAGCAAGACTCATGCACTCCAACCCCATTGCAAGAAAGGCCAACATATCATTTGTCCTCCTAATTGTTGCTGTAATAAAACCTGACTTGGTATGGATCCCAACACTCCTATCTATATGTATATATAAATATATAATACACACTTGGTTACTGGGCTCGAACACTTCTGTATATATAATACAATAACACATTGTTGACTGGGTTTCATCCTTTTGTCACTTGGAAACAGATATGTCAGATGACTATTGTACAAGAGATGTTGATCCAACAGTAGCCAAAACATTGTTTATTTTCATTACACTTATTGCCTCACAGGTTTCGATAATTTATCCCTTCTTACGTTTGGCTGGGCTGTGTTTGAGTGTGAACCGGTACATAATCAGGATCATTACCTTGATATTGACTGTACTCTGTCAAGGAATGATGATAATATTGTTGTTTGCCTTGAGCCACTTACTGATAATACCACAAACAACGTGGGGGCTGCAGTTCAACTAAATCTTGCTTAAAGTGCGTAATGGGGGCTCCTAGGGGTCAAATATCTCGTCTGAAATACCTTACAACACAGAAGGGGACCATTAGGCAAATCATGCCTGTGCCACCCTGCACCTTCCCCATAGTCCTTTTCTTTTTCAAATATTTATTCAAATCTGTTTTGAAAGTTACTGTTCAATTTGCTTCCATCGCCCTTTCAGGCAGTGCCCTCTTTTAGTTTTTTTTTTAGTTTTAGAGATACAGCACTGAAACAGGCCCTTCGGCCCACCGAGTCTGTGCCGACCATCAACCACCCATTTACACTAATCCTACACTAATCCCATATTCCTACCACATCCCCACCTGTCCCTATATTTCCCTACCACCTACCTATACTAGGGGCAATTTATAATGGCCAATTTACCTACCAACCTGCAAGTCTTTTGGCTTGTGGGAGGAAACCGGAGCACCCGGAGAAAACCCACGCAGACACAGGGAGAACTTGCAAACTCCACACAGGCAATACCCAGAATTGAACCCGGGTCGCTGGAGCTGTGAGGCTGCGGTGCTAACCACTGCGCCACTGTGCCGCCCTCTCTTTTGTATCTCTGATTAAGCATAGTTTGTTTTACCCAGATCATAACAGCTTGTTGCAAGAAGTTTTCCTCATGATGCCTCTGGTTCCTTTGCCAATTACCTTAAATCAGTGTCATAGAAACATAGAAAATAGGAGCAGGAGTAGGCCATTCGGCCCTTCGAGCCTGCTCCACCATTCATTATGATCATGGCTGATCATCCAACTCAGTCGCCTGTTCTGGCGTTCACCCCATACCCTTTGATCCCTTTTGACCCAAGAGCTATATCTAACTCCTTTTTGAAAACATACAATGTTTTGGCATCAACTGCTTTCTGTGGTAGCGAATTCCACAGGCTCACCACTCTCTGGGTGAAGAAATTTCTCCTCATCTCAGTCCTGAAAGGTTTACCCTGTATCTTTAGACTATGACCCCTGGTTCTGGACTCCGCCACCATCGGGAACATCCTTCCTGCATGTATCCTGCCAAGTCCTGTTAGAAGTTTGTAGGTTTCTACGAGATCCCCCCTCACTCTTCTGAACTCCAGCGAATGTAATCCTAACAGACTCAATCTCTCCTCATACGTCAGTCCCGCCATCCCGGGAATCGGTGTCCTCTGGTTACCGACCCATCTGTCACTGGAAAAGGCTTCTCCCTATTTACTTTATCAAAACCCTTCATGATTTTGGAAACCGCTATTAAACCTGCTCTTAACCAACAACAGTAACAACTTGCATTTATATTGCAACTTCAATGTACTAAAATATTCCAAGATGTTTATCAAACTGAATTTGAGACTGAACTACAGAAGGTCATATTGGGAGATGTGACCAAAAACATGGAAAAAGGCAGGTTTTAAGGAGTGTCTTAAAGGAGGAGAGAGGGGTAGAGAGACAGAGAGGTTTAAGGAGGGAATTCCAGAGGTTAGGGCATGGCCGCCAATGGGTGGAGCGATTAAAATCAGAGAGGCCAGAGGCCAGAATTGGCAGAACGCAGAAATTCCGGAGGATTGTAGTGCTGGAGGAGGTCCCAGAGATAGGGAGGGGCCAAGCCTTGGAGGGATTGGAAAACAAGGATGAGAAGTTTTAAATTGAGCTGTTGCCTTTGGGAGCCAGTGTAGGTCAGTGAGCACAAGGGGTGTTGGGTGAACATAAAAACTGACTGTGAAAGTTTCTATAGGTATGTGAAGAGAAAAAGATTGGTGAAGACAAATGTAGGTCCCTTACAGTCAGAAACAGGGGAATTTATTATGGGGAACAAAGAAATGGCTGACCAACTAAATGCATACTTTGGTTCTGTCTTCACAAAGGAGGACACAAATATCATACCAGAAATGTTGGGGAACACAGGGTTTAGTGAGAGAGAGGAACTGAAGGAAATCAGTATTAGTAGAGAAATGGTGTTGGGGAAATTGATGGGATTGAGGGCCGATAAATCCCCAGGGCCTGATAATCTACATCCCAGAGTACTTAAGGAAGTGGCCCTAGAAATAGTGGATGCATTGGTGGTCATCTTCCAAGATTCTATAGATTCTGGAACAGTTCCTACAGATTGGAGGGTAGCTAATGTAACCCCACTATTTAAAAAGGGAGGTAGAGAGAAAGCAGGGAATTATAGACCAGTCAGCCTGACGTCAGTAGTGAGGAAAATTCTAGAGTACATTATCAAAGATTTTATAGCAGACCACTTGGACAACAGTGGTAGAATCAGACAGAGTCAGCATGGATTTACGAAAGGGAAATCATGCTTGACAAATCTACTAGAATTCTTCGAGGATGTAACTAGCAGAGTTGATGAGGGGGAGCCAGTGAATGTGGTTTATTTGGACTTTCAGAAGGCTTTCGACAAAGTCCCACAAAAGAGATTAGCATGTAAAATTAAAGCGCGTGGGATTGGAATAGTGTATTGCGATGGATAGAAAATTGGTTTGCAGACAGGAAACAAAGAGTAGGAATAAACGATCTTTTTCCGAATGGCAGGCAGTGACTAGTGGGGTACCGCAGGGATCAGTGCTAGGACCCCAGCTAGTCACAATATATATTAATGATTTAGATGAGGGAACTAAATGTAATACCTCCAAATTTGCAGATGACACAAAACTAGGTGGGAGGGTGAGGTGTGAGGAGGATGCAGAGAGGCTTCAGGGTGATTTGCACAAGTTAAGTGAGTGGGCAAATGCATGGCAGATGCAGTATAATGTGGATAAATGTGAGGTTATCCACTTTGGTGGCAAAAACAGGAAGGCAGATTCTTATCTGAATGGCTATAAACTGAGAGAGGGGAATATGCAGCGAGACCTGGGTATTCTCGTACACCAGTCGCTGAAGGTAAGCATGCAGGTGCAACAGGTGGTAAAAAAGGCAAATGGTATGTTGGCCTTCATAGCGAGAGGATTCGAGTACAGAAGCAGGGATGTCTTGCTGCAATTATACAGGGCTTTGGTGAGGCCACACCTGGAATATTGTGTGCAGTTTTGGTCTCCTTATCTGAGGAAGGATGTTCTTGTTATGGAGGGAGTCCAGCGAAGGTTTACCAGACTGATTCCTGGGATGGTGGGACTGACGTATGAGGAGAGATTGAGTCGGTTAGGATTATATTCGCTGGAGTTCAGAAAAGTGAGGGGGGATCTCATAGAAACCCATAAACTTCTAACAGGACTTGACAGGGTAGATGCAGGAAAGATGTTCCCAATGGTGGGGAAGTCCAGAACCAGGGGTCATAGTCTAAGGATACGGGATGAACCTTTCAGGACTGAGATGAGGAGAAATTTCTTCACCCAGAGAGTGGTGAAGCTGTGGAATTCGCTACCACAGAAAGCAGTTGAGGCCAAAACATTGTATGTTTTCAAGAAAGAGTTACATATAGATCTTGGGTCAAAAGGGATCAAAGGATATGGGGAGAAAGCGGGAACAGGCTACTGAGTTGGATGATCAGCCATGATCATAATGAATGGTGGAGCAGGCTCGAAGGGCCGAATGGCCTACTCCTGCTCTTATTTTCTATGTTTCTATGTGAACTGGACTTGGTGCAAGTAAATTACTGAGACTAACTGATGGAGTCAGTAGAGAGGAAACCATCATTCCATTGGTCTGAACCCAAGCTAAAAGAGATAGGACAATTTGGAACTCATTGCACCCTGAAATGTATTCAAAGGAGCAAAGACAGTGCAGACAACAGGCTGCTCCCTCACACACATTGCCCCTCATAATGAAGCCTGATGTCTTTAATAAATCCTTGCTGATATCCTGTTTAGTGGTGGGAGCAGATTCCTGGCTGCTACCTGGTGGTTCTAAGGAGACAAGTATAAAGCTTTGCATGTTCTGCTCAAGCCAGCTCTCACTGGCGGTTTGTTTTGCTTGGTTTGTTTTGGCACTTAGATGTCAGCCATGGCTCTGTGGTTAGTACTGTAGTTGCTGAGTGAAGGAGTTGATGGCTGCAAGTCCCATTCCAGAGAATTGAGCATGTAATTCAGGCTGACATCCCAGTGCAGGGAGTGCTGCACTGTCAGAGTTGCCCCCTCTTGGGTTAAACCGAGGGGCCAGACGTTAAACAAAAAATCCCACGGCATTATTTGGAAGAAGAGCAGCGGAGTTCTCCTCAGTGTCTTGACCAATACTTACCCTTCAAGCAACATCAGACTCCCTGGTCATTAGCACATTATTGTTTGTTGGATTTTGCAGTGCACAAATTGACTGCAATGTTTCCTACATTACAAAAGTGACTACATTGTCATTGGCTGAAAAGGATGTGAAAGGTTCTATATAAATGCAAATCTTTCTTTTTTCTTGATAGAAATTATAGCGAACAGCTGGGACATATTTACAAATCAGTGCCGCAACTGTGGTTGAAGCTATTATAAGAAACCCTTGATAATTTCTCAAATCGTACATTCTGCACTATCTATCTTGGTTTGCAGATACAGTTTTTATGCAAGAGCTTTGGACATTCCATGTCAAGTGCGTAAAATAAAAGTGTTTTGTGTGAGATTCAGCAATATCTCCACACAACTGATAAAATGACTTTAGTATTTTGTTGGAGGGTGGGAGCAAGCTTTAGAAACAGTCTGAAAAGCAGCAGTTAGAGAAACAAGAGTCAAAGTCCACTTTTACCCTTGTTTTTATTCCCCATTTTCCCTCTTCCGGCAGGATCCTGGTTCCACGGAACTTTATTCAGAAATAAGTGAGACCAAGGACAATTTAAAAAGTCCAACTGAGTTTGCTGCGAATCAGAGATGTCATTGCAATATCGAAACCTCTACCATGACATAGCAGGTTTGACTGTCACTCCCTCCCGCCAACTCCCCCACTCACAATCCATCACAGGATCACCAACTGTCATTATATTAATATATCAATAATAAGTGTTTTGCCTAATTTTCTTCTTCCCCTCCTCCTGCCTTGAAGTTGTTGACTTATTCTCGAGCACAGGATCCTTAGCTTTATTAATACAGGAATAGAGTACAAAGCAAGGAATTAAAACACCGGTTAGGCTTCAACTGGAGTGTTGTGTTCAATTCTGGGCACCACACTTTAGGAAGGATGTCAAGGCCTTGGAGAGGGTGCAGAGGAGATTTCTAGAATGGTACCAGCGATGAGGAACTTCAGTTATATGGAGAGACTGGAGAAGCTGGGATTGTGCTCCTTAGAGCAGGGACGGTTAAGAGGAAATTTGATAGAGGTGTTCAAAATCATGAAGGGTTTTGATAGAGTAAATAAAGAGAAACTGTTTCCAGTGGCAGGAGGGTCAGTAACCAGAGGACACAGGTTGAAGGTGATTGGCAAAAGAAGTCAGAGGGGAGATGAGGAAAACTTTTTTTCGCAACGAGTTGTTGTGATCTGGAATGCGCTGCCTGAAAGGGCGGTGGAGGCAGATTCAATAGTAATTTTCAAAAGGGAATTGGATAAATACTTGAAGGGGAAAAATTTGCAGGGCTATTGGTAAAGAGCAGGGGAGTGGCATTAATAGGATAGCTCGACCAAAGAGTCAGCACAGACATGATGGGCAGAATGGCCTCGTTCTGTGTTGTATCATTCTATGATTCTATGAATTACATGCAAATACATAGACCATACAGCACAGACACAGGCCAACTGGCTTATGTTCCAACAGAGCCTCCTTCCACACCACTTCATCTAACCCTATCAGCATATACTTCTATTCTGAACTGGACATTGGTATACAGAAAATCATTTCAAAGTTTTCAGATGACATGAAACTCAGAAATATAGTACACAATGAGGAGGATAGTAACAGACTCAAGAGGACATAGACAGACTGGTGAAATGAACAGAAATACGGCAGGTGAAATTTAACACAAAGAGATGTGAAGTGATTCATTTTGGTAGGAAGAACAAGGAGAGGCAATGTGAACTAAATGATACAATGTTAAACAGGGATGCTGAGACATGAGGGCGTGTGGAAACATATCTTTGAAGGCAGGACAAGTTGAGAAGGCTGTTAAAAAATATGGGATCCTTCGCTTTATTAATAGTGGAATAAAGAACAAAAGCAGGGTTATGCTAAAACTTTACAAAACATTGCTTAGGCCTCAGCTGGAGTATTGTGGCTGATTTTGGACACCACACTTTTGGAAGACTGTCAAGATCTTGGAGAGGGTGCAGAGAAATTTTTTTCTATTCATTCAGCGGATGTGGGCGTCACTGGCTAGGCCAGCATTTGTTGCCCATCCCTAATTGCCCTTGAGAAGGTGGTGGTGAGCTGCCTCCTTGAACCACTGCAATCGTTGTAGTGTAGGTATACCCACAGTGCTGTTAGGAAGGGAATTCCAGGATTTTGACCCAGTGACAGTGAAGGAATGGCGATATAGTTTCAAGTCAGGGTGGTATGTGACTTGCAGGTGGTGGTGTTCCCATGCATCTGCTGCCCTTGTCCTTCTAGGTGGTAGAGGTCAAAGGTTTGGAAGGTGCTGTCTAAGGAGTCTTGGTACGTTGCTGCAGTACATCTTGCAGATGGTACACACTGCTGCCACTGTGCGTCGGTGGTGGAGGGAGTGAATGTTTCTGAATGGGGTGCCAATCAAGTGGGCTACTTTGTCCTGGATGGTGTCGAGCTAAAATGGTACCAGGGATGAGGGAATTCAGTTACGGAGAGACTGGAGAAGCTAGGGATATTCTCCTTAGAGTAGAGAAGGTTAAAAGTGGAGATTTGATAGGGGTGTTCAAAATCTTGAAAAGTTTTGATAGAGTAAATAGGAAGAAATATTTTCAAGTGGTGGAAGGGTTGATAACCAGAGGACAAAGTAATAGGAGTCAATTTTAATACCAAGAAACGGGTGAGTTGGGGTCGGGTCAAGTGTTAAATTTTTTTATTAAATGTCAAACGCGACCACATTCTGCCTTCAACCCACCCACATCCGGGTTTAACAGAGGCAGGACAAGGGGTATGCAGCCAACCTGCTCCCGGGAGGTAGTTTGGCATTTTAGATATTTTAATGGAATGGCAGCCTCTGAAAGAAGTGACTTTGCTGGTTTAATAATGGGGGGAGGTGGTGGCATAGTGGTATTTTCACTGGACTAGTAACCCTATGTATACTCTGGGGGTACTCTGGCAGTATGCTCTGGGGGCATGGGTTCGAATCCCACCATGGCAGAAGGTGGAATTTGAATTCAAATAATTTTTTTAAAAATCTGGAATTTAAAAACAAGCTACAATTGTTGTAAAAACCCATCTGATTCACTAATGCCCTTTAGGGAAGGAAATCTGCCGTCCTTACCAGGTCTGGACTACATGTGACTCCAGACCCACAGCAATGTGGTTGACTCTTACATGCCCTCTGAAATGGCCTAGCAAGCCACTACGAAATCAATAATAAGGAATGAAACTAGATGGACCACCCAGCATCAATCTAGGCACTGGAAGTGACAACGGCAAATCCAGACCTGTCGACTCTGCTAAGTCCTCCTTACAAACATCTGGGGGCTTGTGCCAAATTTGGGCGAGCTGTCCCACAGACTAGTCAAGACATGGCCATACTCATAGAATCATACCTTACAGACAATGTCCCAGACACTGCCATCATTATACCTGGGTATGTCCTATCCCACTGGCAGGACAGACCCAGCAGAGGTGGTGGCACAGTGGTATACAGTCAGGAGGGAGTTTCCCTGGGAGTCCGCAACATCAACTCCAGACCCCATGAAGTCTCATGGCATCAGGTCAAACATGGGCAAGGAAACCTCCTGCTGATTACCACCTACCACCCATCCTGCCCCCCCACCTCCCCACCTCAGATGATGAGTTACTACTCGTCCATATTGAACAGCACTTGGAGGAAGCACTGCGGGTGTCAAGGGAGCGGAATGTACTCTGGGTGGGGGACTTCAATGTCCATCACCAAGAGTGGCTCGGTAGCACCACTACTGGCCGAGTCAGAAAGAACAGAGCTGCTAGATTGGGTCTGCAGCAGGTGATGATGGAACCAACAAGAGGAAAGAATATACTTGCCCTCACCAATCTGCCTGCCGCAGAAGCGTCTGCCCGTGACAGTATTTGTAGGAGTGGCCATCGCACAGTCCTTGGGGAGATGAAGTCCTGTCTTCACATTGAGGATGCCCTCCATTGTGTTGTGTGGCACTATCACTGTGCTAAATGGGATTGATTTTGAAAGATCTAGCAATTCAAAACTGGGCATCCATGAGGCGCGGTGGGCCATCAGCAGCAGCAGAATTGTACTCAACCAAAATCTGTAACTTCATGGCCCGGCATATCCCCCACTCCACCATTACCATCAAGCCGGGGGACCAACCCTGATTCAATGAAGAATGTAGGAGGGCATGCCAGGAGCAGCACCAGGCATAACTCAAAATGTGGTGTCAGCCTGGTGAAGCTGCAACCCAGGACTACTTGCGCGCCAAACAGCAGAAGCAGCATGTGATAGAGCTAAGTGTTCCCACAATCTGCAGTCCTGCCACATCCAGTCGTGAATAGTGGTGAACACTTAATACCTAACTGGAGGAGGTGGCTCCACAAATATCCCCATCCTCAATAATGGGGGAGCCCAGCACATCAGTGCAAAAGTTAAGGCTGAAGCATTTGCAACAATCTTCAGCTAGAAGTGCCGAGCAGATGATCCATCTTGGCCTCCTCCTGAAGTCCCCAGCATCACCGATGCCAGACTTCAGCCAATTCGATTCACTCCACATGATATCAAGAAATGATTGAAGACACTGGATTCTGCAAAGGCTATGGGCCCTGACAATATTCCGGCAATAGTATTGAAGACCTGTGCTCCAGATATTGCGACACCCCAGCCAATCAGTTCCAGTACAGCTTTAGCACTGGCATCTACCCGGCACTGTGGAAAATTGCCCAGGTATGTCCTGTACACAGAAAGCAGGACAAATCCAACCCGGCCAATTACTGTCCCATCAGTCTACTCTCAATCATCAGTAAAGTGATGGAAGATGTCATTGACAGTGCTATCAAGTGACACTTGCTTAGCAATGACCTGCTCACTGACGGTCAGTTTGGGTTTCGCCAGGGCCACTCAGCTCTAGACTTCATTACAGCCTTGGTTCAAACATGGACAAGAGCTGAACTCAAGAGGTGAGGTGAGAGTGACTGCCCTTGACATCAAGGCAGCATTTGACCGAGTATGGCATCAAGGAGCCCGAGCAAAACTGGAGTCAATGGGAATCGGGGGAAATCTCTCCACTGGTTGGAGTCCTATCTCGCGCAAAGGAAGATGGTTGTGGTTGTTGGAGGTCAAACATCTTAGCTCCAGGACGTCACTGCAGGAGTTCCTTAGGGTAGTGTCCAAGGCCCAACCATCTTCAGCTGCTTCATCAATGACCTTCCTTCAATCATAAAGTCAGAAGTGGGGATGGTCGCTGATGATTGCACAATGTTCAGCACCATTCGCGACTCCTCAAATACTGAAGCAGTCCGTGTAGAAATGCAGCAAGACCTGGACAATATCCAGGCTTGGGCTGATAAATGGCAAGTAACATTCATGACACACAAGTGCCAGGCAATGACCATCTACAACAAGGAAGAATCGAACCATTTCCCCTTGACATTCAATGGCATTACAATCGCTGAATCCCCCACTATCAACATCCTGGAGGTTACCATTGACCAGAAACTGAACTGGAGTAGCCATATAAATATCGTGGCTACAAGAGCAGGTCAGAGACCAGGAATCCTGCGGCGAGTAACTCACCTGCTGTTTCCCCAAAGCCTGTCCACCATCTACAAGGCACAAGTCAGGAGTCTGATGGAATACTCTCCACTTGCCTGGATGGGTGCAGCACCAACAACACTCAAAAAGCTCGACACCATCCAGGACAATGTAGCTCGTTTGATTGGCACCCCATCTACAAACATTCTCTCCCTCCATCACCAACATACAGTGGCAGCCATGTGTACCATCTACAAGATGCACGGCAGCAATGCACCAAGGTTCCTTAGACAGCACCTTCCAAACCCGCGACCTCTACCACCAAGAAGGACAAGGGTAGCAGATACATGGGAACATCACCACCTGCAAGTTCCCCTCCAAGCCACACACCATCCTGACTTGGAACTATATCGCTGTTCCTTTACTGTCACTGGGTCAAAAGCCTGGAACTCCCTTCCCAACAACACTGTAGGTGTGCCCACACGGACTGCAGAAGTTCAAGAAGGCAGCTCACCACCACCTTCTCAAGGGCAATTAGGGATTGGCACTAAATGCTGGCTTAGCCAGCCCACATCCCAGGAACAAATAAATAAAAGACAGGGGTTCCAGGCCTTTGGAAAACCAGCAACTAAAGGAGGTGAGGATAACTGTGTGGAGAAGGTAATTGCCTTTACAGCACTGCTTGTGGGCCAAGAGGAACAAAAGTGCTTCCCTCCAGCCTCCCCCCACCCCAGGTTGCCCCTACCTGAGCCCTCGCTACAAAGGCCCTGGAACACTCCCCCAGGTTGGGAATTGGACCCTCCAGGGTTGGGGATTGTACCCCCACTCCCCCCTCCAAATTGGGAATTGGACCAACCCCTCGGATTGAAACTCCGCCCTTACCCTGGGCCCCACGCATCCCCACAGAACTTACGCAACCTGCCCCATTAATATCTAGGCCTTAAAGTAATTGGCAAAAAATGCCAGAGGCAACAGGAGTCAAATAACTTTCTGTAGCAAGTTGTTGTGATCTAGAATGCACTGCCTGAAAGGGTGGAAGCAGATTCAATATTAACTTTCGAAAGTGACTTGGATCTATACTTAAAAAGGAAGAAATTGAAGAGCTATGGTGAAACAGCAGGGGGAATGGATAGATATGATGGGCCAAATGGCCTCCTTCTATCCTGTATCATTCGCCGATTCTATGTTTCAGTTCCTTTCTCCCACATGTGCTTGTCTAGCTTCCTCTTTAAATGCATCTATACTATTAACCTCAACCACTCCCTGTGGTAGCGAGTTCTACATTCTCACCACTCTCTGGATAAAGAAGTTTCTCCTGAAATCCCTACTGGATTTATTGGAGACTATCTTATATTCATGACCCCTAGTTTTCATTTTCCCCACAAGTGTGAGCATCTTCCCTATGTCCAAAAACATTTTCTCTACGTACTAGGGTGGAATTCCGGGGACACATCCATTCATTCTCGATCTCACTCAAGTGTAGGTCATCTATTTGATTACGGAAGAAATATGTCATGCAGGCCCCCACCTGGCAAGAATGAGAGACATTAATTTCGCCACATGAACATTAAAACTTAAAATTGTTGCAGGGAAGAAAAGAGGGCCTATCACAAGGATTTGCCAGGCCCCTCGCCAGAAAGATTTTTTTAGCATACTAACAGACAGCGTTGGAACAAAGGAATCAGTCCCTGCTTCCCCAATACACAGAAGACGTGGTCAGACCAGTTTAGTCACATGACTAACTGGCTGTTGGACTTTTTTGAATTTGAACTTGCCACAGAGTTTTAAAACTCAGACAGCTGTTTGCTCCTGGACTGAAAAGACCATTCTCCAGTCGGCTCTCATCTCGATCTCACCAGCTTCAGAAACCATTAAAGACACATGAACCCCAAGAGAAAAAAGTCTCCTCCAGTGAACAAGATTTAAGAAGAATACTGGGCCCTAATAAAAAGCAAGGACTACAGTGAGCTCGAAGCACAGTAAAAAAAAACCCTCTTCCGATATTGCCTCAAACCTCTCCACTATTTTTCTTCTGCTCTTTTCTGTCTCTATTTGCATGTGCATATCGCGTATGTATGCTAGTGTGGGGCACGGCATGTATTCGTAGGCGTTCTTCTTTAAACCTAAGAAAGCCTGTTTATGTTAATTTCTGTGCCTTATAATTGGAAAGTGGTGAACGAGGTTTCACCAGGGGGGAACTAAAAACACAGTGTGTTTAAAAATTAAATCCTGTTACAGTAAGACCAGGTGAAGGCTAAAAGGGACCCCAAGACACCTTTCTCACCTGGTCGTAACAAATATCACAGTTGAATCCATCCCTCCACATCTTCATATTTCCCATCAGGGAATGCCAGGAGAAGGATCCAGTTAAGAATCAACGTTGATTTCCACTTTATCATAATTCTCATTATTCAACTAATTTTGTTTTCGGGTTAATTCCCAGGAACTCTGATTCCTCCAATTTTTTCCTGTCCTCTTCCGAAGACCTCCATTACTATCTCTATGACTCAATTCCACATCAGGTGATGCACAGTCCCGGCCTCCAGCCAAATAAATAAGGTAAAGGGATGACATTAAGAAGCAGAGCTATCCATCAGGCAGGGAGAAAGTTTCAATGCCACATCGAAGGAACAGAGTTAAGGATTAAATAGAACTGATACCTTTACCCTTCAGAAACAGATCATTGCCCACTCTCTGCAGTGCATTGTCTTAAAGCAGTATCAAGACTGCCTCTTGTGTCCCTCAACAAAAGCTTAAAGAAAGAACTTGCATTTATATAGCGCCTTTCATGACCTCAGGACATCCCGAAGTGCCTGACAGACAATGGAGTTCTTTCAAAGCTTGCTTCTGCTGTCATGCAGGAAACGCATCAGCCAATTTGCACACAGCAAGCTCCCATAAATAGCAATGTGCTAATAACTCGGTATTCAGTTTCAGTAATGTTGGTTGAGGGATAAATATTGGCCAGGACACTGGGGAGAACATCATTGCTCTTCCTTGAATTGTGTCATGGAATGCTTTACATCCATCTGAGAGAACGGACAGTTTAACATCTTGTCCAAAACATGGCACCTCCAACAGTGCAGCACTCCCTCAGTCCTTCACTGGAACGTCAACCTAGATTCTGTGCTCAAATGTTGAAGTGGGTCATGAACCATAACCTTCTGACTCAGAGGTGAGAGTGCTACTCACTGAGTAAATAAGGAGAAACTGTTTCCACTGGCAGAAGGGATTGTAACCTGAGGACACAGATCTAAGGTAATTGCCAAATTGAGTTGAGGAAACTTTTGTTACCCAGCGAGATGTTGTGATCTGGAACATGCTGCCTGAAAAGACAGTGGTGGCAGATTCAATGGTTACTTTCAAAAGAGAATTGGATAAATAATTGAAGGGAAAAACAAATACAGGGCTAAGGGGAAAGGACAGGGAAGTGAGCTTAATTGAATAGCTCCAACAGAGGCAAGATGGGCTGAATGGCCTCCTTCTGTGCTGTGCCATTTTATGATTCTATGAAAATTTGAGGTTAGTTGTGAAGTAGTCACCAGCTGGCACAAATCTTCAGTTTTAAAGGATTATAGATCGTAAGAGGAAGTGAACATAAGAACACAAGTAGGAGCAGCAGAAGAGCATTCAACCCCTTGGGTCTGTTCCACTATTCAAATGGATCACAGCTGATCTGCACCTGAACTCCATTTACCTAGCTTTGTTCCATAGCCCATTACCTAATAAAAAACCTATCAATCTTAGTGTTGAAAATGTCAATTAAGCCCCACGCCCACTGCCTTTAGGGGGAGCAAGTTCCAGATTTCCACAACCCTTTGTGTGAAGAAGTGCTTCCTGACATTGTCATGTTTTCTTTGTGTTATCTTATGCGACACAATGAGGTACGTGGATTCCAGTTCTTTGAAGATCTCTAACAGGTTTATTAACAGCTAAGCTACTGTATACAGTACAAACTATATACAGAACCTTTCTCTAGAGTGTGACAGTTGCAGAGTGAGTATGGCTTCCAGTCACATGACTACATCCTGGTACTTAGCTCATTAGCATACTGAGAACTTCTTTGAGAATATTCTCAAAGCGATCATATAACATCCCCTTTCTTTCCAAAGATAAGTCTCGTATGCTACAAGTAAAAACACATAAAATTGGATAACATCAAAATTAATTATACAGGATAGAAATTATAAAATTTACAAGTACAAGGTAGGGATTGTGAAATTTACAAGTGTAGAGGCTTAAAAGTCCATATATTGTTTTGGTGGTTTGACAACTCTTGCTCGGGGAATTTGCATCTCATCTGTTACTGTATTTTTCTGAAGTTTCTCCCTCTCAGCATTCAGTTTCTGTTGCTCTGCCTTCAGCCTGTTAATATACACTGTTGCTTTTCTCAGGATGACCACTTTGTCATTCTTGGAAAGTTCCAGAACCTCATCTCGAAGAGCCAACAGACAATGCTTCAACTCATTCCCCTCTGCCTCTTCAGGACATTGTGTGTCCTTTACCTTTTCTCACCCTCCATGTCTGAAAGCCTGGGGCTCAAGGTTGAGGACTTGTTTGGGGAGATGTGCTTAGCCTCATGGAGGTACCTGTCTGTTTTGGCTCATCTTGGTGCTGGTGGTTCTTTGGAGAGCAGAAGTGAGGGCATGGCATAGTTGTGCTGTTGCTGGGTTTCCAGACTGCACCATTTGATACTGCCCAGAGTCTTCGAGTGGGTTCTGGTCCTTGGAGGTTTCTCCTTGGCAATGCTCCCCATTGCCAGCCTTTATTTCTCAGTGGTTACAACATCAGTCTCTTCTTCTGAGTCACTGGAGCGTGAAGAAACACTGCTAGTTGACAAAGAACTTTCACCATCTGAATTTGGATCTGCATTCTCTTGGTGTGGCATCTCTGAGAAGGGTCTGATACTCTCCAAACCAGAACCACTGAGATCCTGGAGGAACTGTGACTCCATCTCAGACATCAGGGGGCTGGACACAGGGGGTACATCCTCTCTGAGGTGCAGAACGGCATTGCCTTTGGAGTCTTCCATGGCGTTGAACCTGTCCGGGTACATTTGTTATAAGCCCTGGACTAACTCAATGTGGGTACCCTTGGTAATCCCCTGGACAGTCACGATGCTGAGGTCCTTACACGCTGGTAGTCCTGCTAGTCCACTCATGTCTGCCAGGTAAAATATTTAGGTTTCCATGCTGACTTGCCATAGCTGCATTGCATTGTTAGTGTGCCACTGCAAGGGATGGGTGACCCATTGAATGCAGTTAACTTTGCAGTTGTCGGTGTATCATTAATTTCCAACAATCCTGGTACATATCCTTCAGGATTTGGATTGGTAGGATATTTGCACTAGCTCCCGTGTCAATCGTAATCCTGAGTGTGTGTTTGCCAACTTTCTTTGGGCACATGATGTTAATAGTAGCAAAAGCTTCCAGTTGTTTGACTTCACCAACACAATGTGTCAGGTTCACAATGTGAAATGCCTGCTTGTCTTCTGGCACTCCTCTCGGAGTCTTGTCTCAGGTCGGCTTCGCTGTGGACTTCATGTATTGACTTACGTTTACATAGGTCTCTAGCACTTTCCTCGCTGCTGTTGCCCTGTGGCTGCACCTGTCTTCTGTTTGTTTGTGTCCTATTGTGACTTCTGGCTGCGTCTTTGGAGCCAGATTTCTTGCATAGGCGGGCCCAGTATCCTTTTGCACTGCACGCCTTGCACAGATCTTGAAATGCAGGACAACTTCATTGTAAGTGGGACAAACTGCACTCACCATATAGCTTGCTTGCTTTTTGCGACCTGGTTATCATGCCGATACTGTTGGCTGCACCTAGTGCTTGCAGATGCTGTTGTCCAGCTACAATGGCTTCGTATCTCCTGCCATCTGCTCGCAGTGCATCAATGCTGTGACCTTTCTTTTTCCCAAGAGGTCTTTTTGAAATGCTTCAATAGATGTTGAGACAATCACCAGCTCCATTATTCACTTCAACAGCTCAGTTTCTGAAAAATTGCATTTGTTACCCTTACGACAGCATCTATTGACAAATTGATCTATTGATTCCTGTGGCTGTTACCTGCAGGACATCAATTCCGGGCATTGAATTCTAAAACTCATTCTTGCCCGGAGCTGATTTTCTAGCACTTTCTATATCTTTGCGGGATTTTTCTGGTTCTCCTCAGATAAGCCAGAAGTATTGATTCTGTGTAATCCCTCATTTCCAACTGCTATCAGTATTTTCACAGCCTGCTTCTTTGGTTCTACAACCACTTGGTCTGTGAAGCATAATTGCATTCTTTGTTCAAAAAGTTTGAACACGGATAAGATATCAATGGCCTTCCAGTTCATGCTGGGAAAGTTGATATCCATCTTTCTGCTGTTCTTTTGCTTTCTTCTCTATAATTTAACTTTGTTCAGCTCTGTGTGTGCCTTCAGCACTGTATTGTTACGACCAGTTGAGAAAGAGGACTAGGGCTCCCTTTCCGCCTTCCCCGGTCTTACTGTAACAGGGTTTTATTTTTAAATACACTTTTTTTTAGCTCCCCCTTGGTGAATCTTTGCTCATCGCTTTCCAATTATAAGGCAAAAAAAACAGCACAAACAGGCTTTCTTAGATTTAAAGAATAAAAGTGAAATGTTATTAAACTTAAACTTTAATTCAGTTAATGCCGCACCCACGCTAGCATGCATACGCGATACACACATGCAGATAGGGACAGAAAAGAGCAGAAGAAATAAAGTGGAAAAGTTTGAGGCAATATCTGAAGAGTTTTTGTTACGGGTCTTCGAGCTCACTGAAGAGTCCTTGTAGGTAGATCTGTTGTGGCCCAGTATTCTTCTTAAACCATGTTTGCTGTAGGAGACTTTTCTCTCTTGGGGTTCATGTCTTCAGTGGGTTTTTGGAGTTCCGTGAGAAAGAGATGGGAACAGGCAGACAGGCAGGAGGTCTTCTTCAATCCGGGAGCAAAGAGCTTTCTGCCAGTTGAAACACTGCCTCTCCAATTTAAAACTCTCAGTTCAAACTCTGCAACAGCCAGTTAGTCATGTGACTAACTGGTCTGACCACATCTATTTGTGGATTGAATTGGAGCAGGGGATAGCTCCAAAAATTGTCTGTTAATATGCAAAAAGTCTTTCCAGCCAGGGATCTGGCAACTCCTTGTCACAGGCCTTCTCTTCTTCCCAGCAACAATTTGAAATTTAATGTCCATGTGGCAAAATCAATAATGCCTCATCCTTGGCAGGTGGGGGCCTGCATGACAGTATATATTATGACTTTTCTATTTGTGGTTTGAAACTGGTTTTAAAACGTGTTCTGTTAACTCTGTGCTGTTCCCCTTTAAGAAATTCTCTTTTATCTAGACTGGCTGCTTTGATGGAGAGTAACAGATGTTTGACTGTGTTCTCTGTTTATTTTGCATTCAGCACTTAAGATTGTACTTTTAAGCAGGTGTGCGATAGGCAGTTCAGGGGTTTTCCCTTTTACTTTTTATTTACTGGAATTTATTTATATTCTTCACACTTGAGTGGTTCAATGATTTTATATTTAGGTTTGGCTGTGTGAATGAAGACTCTGTTGTGTTCAAGGATTTGCCATGCTTATTTTTCAGATGCCTTCTGTAATGGCATCAACCTCGATCAGCCTGAAAGAGGAATTGGATTTTCCCATTTTTTTCTTTCCCACTGAGCCATTGAAAAAAATCAATTTTTTAAGCACTGCAAAGTTTTTTTTGAAACTGGGTTCCTCGACCATTGGCACAATGATGCACTCGATTGCAGGAATTTATTTGCAGCCTGTCTTTCAGTGCTTTGTCTCCCACAGCTGGAGGTAAGAGGCTTCTTCTTTCCACTGTTTGGGCCAGTATTTTCTTTTGAACTTTCTCTCTTTTGGCTGTAGTAAGGGTTGCTTTCACAGCTGTTCTACCCGTGGTCTTCAAGCTCAGATCTTGTCTTCACCAGAGCTGCCACCATATCATGGGTCCTTTGTCTTATCTTATGCAACACAATGAGGTATTTCACAGAATCACAGAATAATACAGTGCAGAAGAGGCCCTTCGGCCCATCGAGTCTGCACCGATGCATTAAAACACCTGACCTGTCTACCTAATCCCATTTGCCAGCACTTGGCCCGTAGCCTTGAATGTTATGACGTGTCAAGTGCTCATCCAGGTACTTTTTAAAGGATGTGAGGCAACCTGCCTCTACCACCCTTCCAGGCAGTACATTCCAGACCATCACCACCCTGTGGGTAAAAAACTTCTTCCTCAAATCCCCCTTAAACCTCCCGCCCCTCACCTTAAACTTGTGACCCCTCGTAACTGACCCTTCAACTAAGGGGAACAGCTGCTCCCTATCCACCCTCCCTATCCGCCCCTCATAATCTTGTACACCTCGATCAGGTCACCCCTCAGTCTTCTCTGCTCCAGTGAAAACAGCCCAAGCCTATCCAACCTCTCTTCATAGCTTAAATGTTCCATCCCAGGCAACATCCTGGTGAATCGCCTCTGCACCCCCTCCAATGCAATCACATCCTTCCTATAATGTGGCGACCAGAATTGCACACAGTACTCCAGCTGTGGCCTTACCAAAGTTCTGTACAACTCCAACATGACCTCCCTGCTTTTGTAATCTATGCCTCGATTGATAAAGGCAAGTGTCCCATATGCCTTTTTCACCACCCTATTAACCTGCCCTTCTGCCTTCAGAGATCTATGGACAAACACGCCAAGGTCCCTTTGTTCCTCAGAACTTCCCAGTGTAAGGCTATTCATTGAATACTTCCATGTCACATTACTCCTTCCAAGTGTATCACCTCACACTTTTCAGCGTTAAATTCCATCTGCCACTTTTCTGCCCATTTGACCATCCTGTCTATATCTTCCTGTAACCTAAGACACTCCACCTCACTGTTAACCACTCGGCCAATCTTTGTGTCATCCGCGAACTTACTAATCCTAACCCCACACAGTCATCTATGTCGTTTATATAAATGACAAACAATAGGGAACCCAACACAGATCCCTGTGGTACGCCACTGGACACTGGCTTCCAGTCACTAAAACAGCCGTCTGTCATCACTCTCTGTCTCCAACAGCTAAGCCAATTTTGAATCCACCTCATCAAGTTACCCTGTATCCCATGTGCATTTGCTTTCTTGATAAGTCTCCCATGTGGGACCTTGTCAAAGGCTTTGCTGAAATCCATGTAAACTACATCAACTGCACTACCCTCATCTACACACCTGGTCACATGCTCAAAAAATTCAATAAAACTTGTTAGGCATGACCTCCCTCTGATAAAGCCATGCTGACTATTCCAAATCAAATTTTGCCTCCCCAAGTGGTGATAGATTGTCTCCTTCAGAATTTTCTCCAATAGTTTCCCTATCACTGACGTGAGACCCACTGGTCTGTAGTTCCCTGGCTTATCTCTACAACCTTTCTTAAATAGTGGGACCACTGTTCTCCAGTCCTCTGGCACCTCCCCCGTGGCCAGAGAGGAATTAAAATTAGGGTCAGAGCCCCTGCAATCTCCACCCTCGCCTCCCACAGCATCCTGGGACACAAATCGTCCGGACCTGGAGATGTGTCCACTTTTAAGCCTTCCAAAACCTACAATACCTTGTCACTCCCTATGACAATTTGCTCAAGAACCTCACAGTCTCTCTCTCTGAGTTCCATATCTGCTTCCTTATTCTCTTGGGTGTTGACAGATGTGAAGTATTCATTTAACACCCTACCAATGTCCTCTGGCTCCACCCACAAATTTCCCCCTTGGTCCCTAATGGGTCCTACTCTTTCCCTGGTTATCCTCTTCCCATTGATATACTTATAGAATATCTTGGGATTTTCCCTACTTTTACCAGCTAGAGCTTTCTCATGTCCCCTCTTTGCTCTCCTAATTGCTTTCTTGAGCTCCATCCTACACTTTCTGTACTCCACTAATGCTTCCATTGATTTGCTCTCCTTGTATTTGCTAAAATTTGGATTCCAATTCATTGAAGATCTCTAACAAGTTTATTGATAGCTAAACTAATATATACAAGACAGAGAAAACTATATACAGTACCTTTCTCTAAGGTGTTACAGTTGCAGAGTGAGTATGGCTTCTAGTCACTTGACCACATCCTGGTACTTAGTTTATTAGCAGACAGAGATCTTAAAGGGACATCATTCTCAAAGTGATCATACAATAGACATCACCCCTGAAAGGCATAGCTCTAATTTTAAGATTATGTCCCTTTGTTCGTGCTTCCCCCATCATAGTAAATAGTTTCACTGTATCTACCCTACTGGATCTTTTAACAGTTCATAAAACCTCAGAGAAACCAGCCTTCATTCTTCCATACCCCAGGCAATAAAAGCTAAGTTTATGTAACTTGCCCTCATATTTTAACCCCCTAAGTCCCAGTCTCATAGTAGCACCATTCTAACAGTGAACGATATAAAAGGTTGCGATGGAGGGAACATTTAAAACAAATTAAAATAAACTGCTGATAGATTTTAGCCTCAATGTCTTGTAGGTTTGCACCTTCTCTTATAAAATGGGCAAACAGCAAATGATAATACCTAGCAAACATCTAAGAGTGCAACTTACTGTTTTCAATAAATGTGCATACTCTAAAGTAGCTTATGCAAGAACAATCTACAGACCCTGTAACTTTAACAGTTAATTTTAACTTCTTGCCCTTGATAAAATCTGAAACAAAACAGCACAAGTCCAGCTCGACCAACTAAACAGAGACACTGCTCCAAGTTGGGTAAACGGAAGAGCTTAGGAACATGAGGAGGCTATTTAGCAGCACACCCCACCGCCACCAACAACCCCACCCCCCCAAGCATGTTCGGCCACTCAATCAGATCCACCTCCTTGACTCCGTATCCTGTTATACCCTTATCTAGAATAAATCTATTGCTCTCCAATTTTAAATTTTTCATTGAGAATCCACAGCTTTTTGAGGGAGAGGGTTCTACATTTCCTAACTTCTCTCCTGAAAAGCCAGCATCTAATTTTAAGATTATGTCCCCTTGCCCTAGACTCCCCCCCACCAGCAGAAAAAGTTTATCTATTCCTTTCACAATCCTTAAAACGCAATCAAATCAACCTTTAACTTTTTATATTCCAGGGAATACAAGCCTAGTTCATGTAATCTTGCCTCATAATTTAACCCCTGGAGCCCTGATAACATTCTGGTGAATCTGCACTGCACTCCTTCCAACGCCAATTATATCCTTTCTAAGCTGTGGTGCCCAGAACTGTTCACAGTACTCACAGTACGATCTAACTAGGGCTTTGTATAGCTGTAGCAAAACAGCCTTCCCTTTATATTCAATAAAAGCTAACATTCCATTAACATGCTTGGGGTAAAGGTGTCCTCTAGTGGTGTTGAGCCTTGCAGAGCTATAGACTATTAACCCCCATTAAACTGTAGCCCGCCAAGAGAAGGGAGTAAAAAGGAATTGCTTTCATGCTAAACAGACAAAGTCATCTTTTTGTAATATAATCAAAACAGCAATGAAGATACCAGCAACTTAAAGAACTGAGTGACTTCTGAAAAGTCTGCAACAATTGATTCCATCAATGATCCAAAGAGTGACGTCTTACTCCTTCCATTGACCCTGGCTCTCTGTGGCATTCTAAAAGGAATCAGAGGGAGAAATGAAGAGAATTTTTTTTGACATAGCGAGTTTTTATGTTCTGGGATGCACTGTCTTGAAGGAGCTGAATGTAGATTCAATAATAACTTTCAAAAGGAATTGGATAAGTACTTGAAAAAGGAAGATTTTCTCTGGGGGAGGAGCAGTGGGTAAGCGGGACCAATTAGATAACTCTCTCAAAGAACTGTCACAGGCATGATGGGCCGAATGGCCTCTTTCTATGCTGTACAATTCTATGAATCATGGAAGGCAGAAAGGGTTTGCATTCGTATAGTGCCTTTCACATCCTCAAGACGCCCCAAAGTTCTTCGTAGCCAATGAAGAACATTTGAAGCATAGTCACGCTTGTGATGTAGGGACACACAGAATCCATTTTACACACAGCAAGGTCACGTTAACACCAATGAGTTAAGTAACCAATTAAACCATTTTTAATGGTGTTTGTTGAGGGATGAATGTTAGCCAGGAGTCTAGGAGACAGAAAGACAGAACATGCATTTATATAGTGCCTTTCTTGACGTCAGGACGTCCCAGAGTGCTTTATAGTCAATGAAGTACTTTTGAAATGTAGTCACTGTTGTAATGTAGGAAACACAGCAGCCAATTTGTGTACAGCAAACTCTGACTAACAGCAATGTAATCAGGACCAGATCATCTGCTTTTTAGCTGCTGATTAAGGGATTGGCCAGGGCACCATGGATAACTCCATTACTCTAATCGAATAGTGCCATTGGATCTTTTATATCCATCTGAGGGAACTCGGAGCTTCAGCTTAACGTCTGATCCTAAAGATGGCACTTGCGACAGTGCAGCATCCCCTCAGTTCTGCACTCGGAGTGTCAGCCTAGATTTTGTGCTCAAGTCTCTGGAGTGGGAATGAATCATTTTCATCAATCGGTGTCTTGATGTATTTGGAAACTTTTCACGGGATTTCCCAAACTAAGCTGCTGAGAAGCCCATGCAAAGACAGTTTCTTTTGCCCCTCACTCTCTCGTCCCCTGTGGAGACACAACCCACTTGTTGAAACACTTAATGTTTATTTGCAAGTTGGAAATAGTAAAGGTTGAGGAACCCTGAGCATGTTTATGATGCAGTGCCATATGAAACCGTCCAACTTGGTCAGTGCAGAGCAAGGGATTGTTTGTCCAGCAAGGAACACCAAAGGTTATCACCTAGAGGAATGATCTGGAGCCCTCAGAACTGTCACAAGGATTGGCCTTAACATTCTGCTTCACTGTCATTATTTGAGGTATTTCAGATTGCCTTGTTGCTCACTGGCAGTGCTCGTCACCTCTTGCGATCGTTGGAGGAGTTGCTAGCGTCTGGTGCCCTCCAGTGATAGAATTAATTAAGTACAAGCAAGAGCAGCAACTGAGAAAATGTTCAAAGAATAGAAATGTTGACAATAGGATGTACCAATCTTTAGAAAGAAAAAAAGGCTATTAGGCTGATTAGATTCTGAAAGATCATAGCTCTACCTACCGCTTCTCTCACCAAATCCTTTAATGCCCCCCTCTCTCTCCAGAAACAAAATCTGTGACTCCTTTAATGCATGTGCACTGTCCATCTCAGTGGAGTTCTCTAGTAGTTTATTCTACACTCACTTGCCTTCAGGTGAATGTATTCCAAGGGCAGCAGGTGCATAGGAACACCAGCACCTCCAAGTTCCCTTCCAAGTCACACACCATCCCGACTTGGACGTATATCAGCCTTTCCTTCATTGCCGCTGGGTCAGAACCCTGGAGCAGCCAAACTGAATTGTGGCCGCCCCTCAATCACACAGATTGCAGCGGTTCAAGAAGGCAGCTCACCACCACCTTCAAGGGCAACTGAAGAAGGTCGGTCTTGACACCGACGCCCACATCGCCCAAGAATAAATTTTTTTAAACTGACTTCCTAATTTTAAACCAGTTGTCTCTTGAACCTGGAATCATGGTGAGGAAATCGACTGGATAAATATTCTCAATTGCATCTCACTAGCTCAAACTCTCCCAATGATTGTCCTTTCCCAGAAGCTCAATGATGCCCAATGTTCAGAGATTGGCAAACCACTCGATATTCAAAATGGCGATCTCACTAATCCAATAAAGGGTTTTAATCATAGAGTTTTACAGCACAGAAACAGGCCCTTCGGCCCAATGCGCCTGCACCGATCATCAAGCACCCGTCCTAACTAATCCCATTTCACCACACTTGGCCCATAGCCTCGCATGTTACGGCATTTCAAGTGCTCATCTAAATACTTCTTAACTGTTGTGAGAGTTCCTGCCTCTACCACCCCTTCAGGAGTGTGTTCCAGATTCCAACCACCCTCTGGGTGAAAAAATTCTTCCTCAAATCCCCTCTAAACCTCCTGCCCCTTACCTTAAACCTCTGACTCCTAGTTATTGACCTCTCCGCTAAGGGAAAAGGTTTCTTCCTATCTATCATATCAATGCCCCTCATAATTTTGTATACCTCAATCAGGTCCCCCTTCAGCCGTCTCTGCTCCAAGGAAAACAACCCAAGCCTATCCAGTCTCTCTTCATAGCTGAAATGCTCCAGCCCAGGCAACATCCTGGTGAATCTCCTCTGCACCCTCTCCAGTGCAATCACATCTTTCCTATAGCGTGGCGACCAGAACTGTACACAGTACTCCATCTGTGGCCTAACCAGCGTTTTGTACAGCTCCATCATAACCTCTCGGCTCTTATACTCTATGCCTCGGCCAATAAAGGCAAGTATCCCATATGCCTTCCTAATCACCTTATCTACCTGTGCTGCTGCCTTTAGTGATCTATGGACAAGCACCCCAAGGTCCCTCTGTACTTCCTAGGGTCCAACCATCCATTGTATATTCCATTGCCTTGTTAGACCTCCCAAAGTGCATCACCTCACACTTCTCAAGATTAAACTCCATTTGCCACTGCTCCGCCCATCTTACCAGCCCATCTATATTGTCCTGTAATCTAAGGCTTTCCTCCTCACTATTTATGACACCACCAATTTTCGCCCCACTTTTTCCCTGGTTATCCTCTTGTCCCTAACATACTTATAAAATGCCTTGGGATTTTCCTTTATCTTGTCTGCCAGTGATTTTTTATGCCCCCTCTTCGTTCTCCTAATTACTTTTTTAAGTACCCTCCTACACTTTCTATACTCCTCTGGGGCCTCTGCTGTTTTCAGCACTCTGAATCTGTCATAAGCCTCCTTTTTTACCCTTATCTAATCCTCTATACCCTTTGACATCCAGGGTTCCCTTGACCTGTTGGTCCTACTCTTCACCTTTGCAGGAGCATGCTGCACCTGAACTCTCACAATTCCAAAATTTTAAAATAACTGCTTTCAATATATTTTCAAATCTCTTCTAAAGCTACCCCAGCATTTCACTGGAGTTGGAAGAAAGACCCGCAATGATATAGTTTTATTTTAGTTTAGAGATACAGCATTGAAACAGGCCCTTCGGCCCACCGAATCTGTGCCGACCATCAACCACCCATTTATACTAATCCTACACTAATTCCATATTCCTACCACATCCTCACCTGTCCCTATACTTCCCTACCACCTACCTATACTAGGGGCAATTGCTAATCGCCAATTTACCTATCAACCTGCAAGTCTTTGGCATGTGGGAGGAAACCGGAGCACCCGGAGGAAACCCACGCAGACACAGGGAGAACTTGCAAACTCCACACAGGCAGTACCCAGAATTGAACCCGGGTCGCTGGAGCTGTGAGGCTGCGGTGCTAACCACTGCGCCGCCCAAATTCCCCTTCTCTCCACTCTAGTTCTTTTGTAAATTACCTTAAATCTGTGCCAAGGCATTATTTGAAAAGATCACAAAACAGAATAGCTCACCATTCACCTTATTTCTGCTTCCTTCCGTTCGATGGCTGCAGCTGAACAAAGCTTGTAGCATCTCATTGAATCTGAAGCACTTTGCTAAGTTTTGAGAGGTGTGGCAAAGTGCTAACTGATCACAGATCTTTCACACACTACAATCATTGCTAATTCATTTTGCTGTGTTTTTTTTCAATGAACTTGTCACTAGGTGGTACTGTAGCTTATTAAATATAAAGGACACCAACAAAAATGTCCAGGAATGACAGCTGCCAAGCATGATACTTGTGCTATAATAAAAGCAAATTATTGCAGATGCTGGAAATCTGAAATAAAAACAAGAAATGCTGGAACCACTCAGCAGGTCTGGCAGCATCTGTGGAAAGAGAAGCAGAGTTAACCTTTCGGGTCAGTGACCCTTCTTCAGAGCTACTTATTTATGATACTTGTGCATTGTGAACAGAACACTAGAGGGGACTCAGCAAATTGTAGCAATTACACTCCAGGCGCAGGAATTGTAGCTCCCGCCGGGGGAAGGAACAGAAATAATGGCACCCCGACCAGCGTACCGGTTTCCCATCACCATTCCTGCACTGGCGAGTTTCGTTGGGACAGGGGAAGACTGGTCCCGGAAAGCCACCCCATTCTGGAAAGAGGCAAATTAATGTTGTTAACGAGCTCATTGAGAGCTTGTTGAGGGCCAGTTTTGGGATTTAGCGGGGGCACATGGGTTGCACACTAGGTCAGGGCAGACCAGGTACATGGAGAGAACAACACAGCGGAGAGCCGCAATATGACATTAAGTGGGCCCATAAATGGAAGCATGGCTGAGAGGGACACTCAGCTATTGGCACAAGGTGCTAGCAGGTGTGTGCAGGATGCAGGGAGAGTGTTCAGTACACGCTCAGGCAGTGCAGGGAGTCTTCACCCTCCTGGCATCGGGGGGCAGTGGGGGGGGGGTGGCATAAGAGCATGGGTTAAGGCTTCCAGCCATAATAGGGAGCCCAGTTGAGCACAAGGAAGGCAATAACTGGTAATGGGAGTGCAACTGTCAGAGTTTGGGTTCAGTGGCAATAAGAAGCAACATTCTTCACAGGAATGGCAGACCCCTGGGCACGAGGAGGGCAGCGGAGAGGGACAGGGGGCAGGAAGGCAACTGAGACCATACCCTTACCATAGGATCAACTGAAAAAGAGAGAGCTACCTGGACATGTCGGAGAGGTAGTGGTGCAGGACACTGCGCCTATCCAGGCTGATGGTCACAGATATTTGTGCCCTCGTGGTGGAAGACCTCACACCTCATTGCACTGCTCGCTATGCCCTGCCAGTAGCCGTCAAAGTCACCGTGACCTTGAACTTCTTTGCTTATGGCTGCTTCCAAGGATCAGCTGCGGACCTTGGTGGCGTCTCGTAAATGTATTCGCACCACTGTATCTCGCAGGTCACTGTTATTTGGGAGAACTGGACAGTACATTCAGTTCCAGACAGATGGGACCTGGTAGGCTCAAGGGGCCGTGGATTTCACCGCCGTCGTTGGATTCCCCGGGTGCAGAGCATCATTGATTTCACACGTGGCCAACAAGGTACTGAATGACAACCCAGTGAGATTCATCGACAGGAAAAGCTTCCACTCCCTCAATGTAAAACTGGTCTGCAACCACAACCAGAGCTTCCTGCATGTGTGCGCTTACTTTCCTGGAAGCTGCCATGACTCCTTCTCCTCCAGCAGTCCACACTACCTCAGATGTTCACTCCAAGCCCAAAATTCATGGATGGATTTTAGGGGTGTTATGGTCAAGTGAGGAGGGGTCGAAGGGCTTCCCTCTTTTCCCTCTCCTTGTTTGACCACAACAGGTTTAATTCTTTCTTAAAGTGGTGGTACGACTGAGGTGGGAGGAGTGCACTGTTAATTCAGTTCCACTTCTCCACGGGTCACAGCATGTCAGTAAATTTTCCTACCTACCAAAAAACAGCCAATTAGATACTCTATATGTCCCCCAGAATAAATCACACCAACCAGGTTTCTTTAATCAATAAAAAAATTAACTATTTATTATAAAAAACAAGTTTTAATCAATAGTGAGATAGCTCTATATACAAAAAGCTCCTTATTTCCCTAGCCCTCATGCACACATACATACATTTAAAACAACTGGTTCACCGGGGGGAAAAGATTTTGGTTTACAACTATTTCATAGGAATAGAAGGAATAATAAAATAACTAGTTTGTCGTGTTCTGGTAGGAAGTTCTTCGGTTTGGTGAGGTGTCTGAGAGTCAAATAATCGGATGCCACTCAAATTCTCTCCAGGCGAGGTTGATGAACAGTCTGTGATGGATAGGTGTTCAAGGCAATTCAACTGCAGCAGGCTTCACATAGGTCTTTCATCAGGAGTTTAGCAACAAGTCTTCTTAGGTTTTACAGTAACAGGATAGCAGTGGAACATTTCTTCAGATTTCAGGATTTCTTAAAATACAGCAAGCAACAGTAACCACACTTGATGCAGGGATTCTTCAGACACAGGAGGCAATAGGAATCTGCCACATTTTAAATACAGAATTCCTTTACAGAGAGAGGTAACACTTTCTCTGGGTCTTCCTCTATGATCACCAGGCAGATCAAAACCAAATTCCAAATCTCTTTGTCCTACTCACTGGCTTTTTAAACGGTCCAAATTGAAAGCAAAACCTTCCTAAACAGGTCACATGTCCAGACATAGAGCCTCCCTTGTCATTCAAAATGTTTTGCTCTGAGGTCAGACCCCTTGCTGGTTTCCTTGAAATTGCCTAATTTCCTGTCCTTGTATACAAAGTCAGCTTCCTTTCAAAACATCCAAACATTTCAGCTATTTGCAGGTGTCAATGTCCACTGAAAAATCCTTTTTCAGTTTTTTTTTTTAAAAACACACAGAATTCTAAGTTTTTAATACAAAACAAAAACCTTGTAACAGTGGATATACTGGCCACTTCAGTAGGTTTTTGATGACATACTCGCTAAACAAATCGGACAGATTTTCTTGAGTTAACAAAGAAAGAGAAAAACTTTATTGTACCTAAACCAAACTATAAAAATAATAAACAATGCACCAACTTTCACTCACACACACACTAGAGGTTTACAGACACACAAATAGGTTACAGTTTGGGGCAGGTAGATTGGTTGGTCACTTAGGGTCTTCTCATGTCAGAGTCCAGTTGCTTCTTCTGTGTTGTAAAAATAAACACCAGCGTAAAACCACAGATGAGGAGGGGTTTGTCACATGGCACTCACTCAGTGAGCAATATTTCTCTGCTTGTTGAAAAGGGGAAGAACAAGCAGTTCCTTTAAACTTCCTGGGTCTTGGTCCTTGCTCGCTGACTATGTCATAGAGTCTTGGAGTTATACAGAACAGAAACAGGCCCTTCAGCCCACCATGTCTGTGCCGGCCATCAAACACCTACCTATTCTAATCCCATTTTCCAGCACTTGGCCCATAGCCTTGTATGCTATGGCATTTCAAGTGCTCATCTAAATACTTTTTAAATGTTGTGAGGGTTCCTGCCTCTACCACCTCTTCAGGCAGTGCATTCCAGATTCCAACCACCCTCTGGGTGAAAATAAAATTCCTCAAATCCCCTCTAAGCCACCTGCCCCTAAATCTATGCCCCCTGCTTATTGACACCTCCACTAAGGGAAAAGGTTTCTTCCTATCTACCCTATCTATGCCTCTCATAATTTTGTAAACCTCAATCAGGTCCCCTCTCAGCCTTCTCTGCTCTGTGGAAAACAACCCTCACCTATCAAGTCTCTCTTCACAGCTGAAATGCTCCAGCCCAGGCAACATCCTGGTGAATCTCCTCTGCACCCTCTCCAGTGCAATCACATCCTTCCTATAGTGTGGCGACCAGAACTGTACATAGTACTCCAGCTGCAGCCTACCTAGCGTTTTGTACAGCTCCATCATAACCTCCCTGCTCTTATATTCTATGCCTCGACTAATAAAGGCAAGTATCCCATATGCCTTCCTAACCACCTTATCTACCTGTGCTGCAGCCTTCAGTGATCTATGGACAAGTACACCAAGGTCCCTCTGTACTTCCTAGGGTCCTACCATCCATTGTATATTCCCTTGCCTTGTTAGTCCTATATTGACTGGGACTCACTTAGTGCTAGGGGCTTGGATGGGGCAGAATTTGTAAGGAACATCCAGGAGGGCTTCTTGAAACAATATGTAGATAGTCCAATTAGGGATGGGGCCGTACTGGACCGGGTATTGGGGAATGAGCCCGGCCAGGTGGTCGAAGTTTCAGTAGGGGAGCATTTCAGGAACAGTGACCATAATTCCATAAGTTTTAAGGTACTTGCGGATAAGGATAAGAGTAGTCCTCGGGTGAAGGTGCTAAATTGGCGGAAGGCTAATTATAACAATATTCGGCAGGAACTGAAGAACTTAGATTGGGGGCGGCTGTTTGAGGGTAAATCAACATCTGACATGTGGGAGTCTTTCAAACGTCAGTTGATTAGAATCCAGGACCAGCATGTTCCTGTGAGGAAGGAGGATAAGTTTGGCAAGTTTCGGGAACCTTGGATAACGCGGGATATTGCGAGCCTAGTCAAAAAGAAAAAGGAAGCATTCGTAAGGGCTGGAAGGCTAGGAACAGACAAATCCCTTGAGGAATATAAAGACAGTAGAAAAGAACTTAAGCAAGGAGTCAGGAGGGTTAAAAGGGGTCATGAAAAGTCATTGGCAAACAGGATTAAGGATAATCCCAAGGCTTTTTATACGTAGATAAAGAGCAAGAGGGTAACCAAGGAAAGGGTTGGCCCACTCAAGGACAGTGGAGGGAATCTATGTGTGAAGCCAGAGGAAATGGGCGAGGTACTAAATGAATACTTTGCATCAGTATTCACCAAAGAGAAGGACTTGGTGGATGATGAGTCTAGGGAAGGGAGTGTAGATAGTCTCGGTCATGTCATTATCAAAAAGGAGGTGGTGTTGGGCGTCTTGCAAAGCATTAAGGTAGATAAGTCCCCAGGGCCTAATGGGATCTACACCAGAATACTAAGAGAGGCAAGGGAACAAATTGCTGGGGCCTTGACAGAAATCTTTGTATCCTCATTGGCTACAGGTGAGGTCCCAGAGGACTGGAGAATAGCCAATGTTGTTCCTTTGTTTAAGAAGGGTAGCAAGGATAATCCAGGAAATTATAGGCTGGTGAGCCTTACATCAGTGGTAGGGAAATTATTAGAGAGGATTCTTCGGGACAGGATTTACTCCCATTTGGAAACAAACAAACTTATTAGCGAGAGGCAACATGGTTTTGTGAAGGGGAGGTCGTGTCTCACTAACTTGATTGAGTTTTTTGAGGAAGTGACGAAGATGATTGATGAAGGAAGGGCAGTGGATGTTGTCTATATGGACTTCAGTAAAGCCTTTGACAAGGTCCCTCATGGCAGACTGGTACAAAAGGTGAAGTCACACAGGATCAGAGGTGAGCTGGCAAGATGGATATAGAACTGGCTCTGTCATAGAAGACAGAGAGTATCAGTGGAAGGGTGCTTTTCTGAATGGAGGGCTGTGACTAGTGGTGTTTATATATTTAGAGATACAGCACTGAAACAGGCCCTTCAGCCCACCGAGTCTGTGCTGACCATCAACTACCCATTTATACTAATCCTACATTAATCCCATTACCCTCTCACATCCCCACCTTCCCTCAATTCCCCTACCACCTACCTATACTAGGGGCAACTTATAATGGCCAATTTACCTATCAACCTGCAAGTTTTTGGCTGTGGGAGGAAACCAGAGCACCTGGCGAAAACCCACTCAGTCACAGGGAAAACTTGCAAACTCCACACAGGCAGTACCCAGAATCGAACCCGGGTCACTGGAGCTGTGAGGCTGCGGTGCTAACCACTGCGCCACTGTGCCGCCCAGGGATCAGTGCTGGGACCTTTGCTGTTTGTAGTATATATAAATGACTTGGAGGAAAATGTAACTGGTCTGATTAGTAAGTTTGCGGACGACACAAAGGTTGGTGAAGTTGCGGATAGTGATGAGGATTGTCAGAGGATACAGCAGGATATAGATCGGTTGGAGACTTGGGCGGAGAAATGGCAGATGGAGTTTAATCCGGACAAATGTGAGGTAATGCATTTTGGAAGGTCTAATGCAGGTGGGAAGTATACAGTAAATGGCAGAACCCTTAGGAGTATTGACAGGCAGAGAGATCTGGGCGTACAGGTCCACAGGTCACTGAAAGTGGCAACGCAGGTGGATAAGGTAGTGACGAAAGCATACGGCATGCTTGCCTTCATCGGTCAGGGCATAGAGTATAAAAATTGGCAAGTCATGCTGCAGCTGTACAGAACTTTAGTTAGGCCACACTTAGAATATTGCGTGCAATTCTGGTCACCACACTACCAGAAGGACACGGAGGCTTTGGAGAGGGTACAGAAGAAGTTTACTCGGATTTTGCCTGGTCTGGAGGACATTAGCTATGGGGAGAGTTGGATAAACTCAGATTATTTTCACTGGAACGACGGAGGTGGAGGGGCGACATAATAGAGGTTTACAAAGTTATGAGCGGCATAGACATAGTCAGAAGCTTTTTCCCAGGATGGAAGAGTCAGTTACTAGGGGACATAAGTTTAAGGTGCAAGGGGCAAAGTTTAGAGGGGATGTGCGAGGCAAGTTCTTTACAGAGGGTGGCGAGTGCCTGGAACTTGCTGCCGGGGGAGGTGGTGGAAGCAGGTACGATAGCGACGTTTATGAGGCATCTTGACAAATACATGAATAGGATGGGAATAGAGGGATACGGTCCCCGGAAGTGCAGAATGTTTTAGTTTAGGCAGGCATCAAGATCGGCGTAGGCTTGGAGGGCCGAATGGCCTGTTCCTGTGGTTCTTTGTTCTAGCTGCTCCCAGTCCACTTTGGCCAGATCCTGTTTTATCATATTGAAATCCACCTTCCCCCAAATCAGTACCTTTATTTCTGGTCCATCTTTGTCCTTTTCCATAACTATCTTAAATCTTACAGAGTTATGGTCACTAACCTGAAATGCTACCCCACTGACACTTCTACCACTTGTCCGGCTTCATTCCCTATGATTAGCTCCAGTACCGCCCCTTCTCTTGTCGGACTTTCTACGTGCTGGCTCAAAAAGCTCTCCTGTATGCACTTTAAAATTCCGCCCTCTTTAAGCCTTTTGCACTAAGACTATCCCAGTTAACATTGGGGAAGTTGAAATCCCCTACTATTATTACCCTATTATTTATACACCTCTCTGAGATTTGCCTACATATCTGCTTCCATATCTCTCCCTGACTGTTTAGAGGCCTGTCGTACACTCCCCGCAAAGTGTTTGCCCCCTCTTTGTTTTTAGGTTCTACCCATATGGCCTCATTTGAGGAACCTTCTAAGATATCATCCCTCCTTACCGCAGTAATTGACTCCTTGATCAACAGTGCAATGCCACCTCCTCTTTTGCACCCCACCCCACCCCGCCACCACACCTGATGATTCTATACCCTGGAATATTGAGCTGCCAGTCCTGCCCCTCCCTCAACCATGTCTGTGATAGCAACAATATCATATTCCCATGTATTAATCAATGCCCTCAATTCATCTGCCTTACTTGTAAGACTCCTTGCGTTAATATAGATGCAATTCAGCCTTGCATTATTCACTTGTGCCTTAACAGGTCTATATTTAATCTGCCTTCCAGACTGACTTAATTTCTCTTCTATATTTGGCTGTGTATCACCCCCTACTGTACCTCCACTCTGTATTCCAACCCCCTGATAAATTAGCTTAGTCCCCCCACCAACAGCACTAGCAAACCGCCCAGCAAGGATGTTGGTCCCGTTCCGATTCAGGTGCAACCCGTCCAACTTGTACAGATCCCACCTTTGCCAGAAACAGACCCAGTGATCCAGGAAACTAAAGCCCTCCTTCCTGCAACATCTCTTCAGCCACGCATTCATCTGCTCTATCCTCCTATTCCTATACTCACTAGCATGAGGCACTGGGAGTAATCCAGAGATTACAACCTTTGAGGTCCTGCTTTTTAATCTGTTACCTCGCTCCCTAAATTCTTGTTGCAGGACCTCATCCCTCTTTCTATCTATGTCATTGGTACCAACGTGAATCATGACCTCTGACTGTTCACCCTCCCCCTTCAGAATGTCCTGCAGCCACTCCGTGACATCCTTGACCCTAGCACCAGGGAGGCAACATCCAATCCTGGAGTCATGTTCGCAGCCACAGAAATGTCTATCTGTACCCGACGATAAAATCCCATATCACTATTGCTCTTCCACTCCTTTTCCTCCCCTCCTGTGCAGCTGAGCCACCCGTGGTGCCACAGACTTGGCTCTTCCTGCATTCCCCTGAGAAGCTATCGCGCCCCCCGCACCCCCAAAGTTTCCAAAGCAGAAAATCTGTTAGAGAGGGGCATGGACCCAGGGGACTCCTGCACTACCTGCCTAGTTCTTCTACACTGACTGGCGGTCACCCATTCCCTTTCTGCCAGAGCAGTCTTTACCTGCGGTGTGACCACCTCCCTGTACGTGCTAACCATGATGATCTCAGCCTCATGCATGCTCCACAGTGTCTCCAGCCGACGCTCCAGATCTGAAAAGTGGATTTTGCGTAGCTGCAGCTGGAGACATTTCTTGCACACGTTCGCCCTGGACACTGGAATTGTCCCTGACTTCCCTCATTACACAGGAGGAGCACTCCTTGCTACCGAGCTACCCTGCCATGACTTACCCTTAATTTACTCCCTTAAATTACTCAAAAATTATAGATTATTTACACTAGGGACCTTGATTCCCTAAAAAAAAAAAACACTACTTACTATATATGTGATCATCTTAAACTTTCAGCAGTCATCTCTTTTTAAAATGTCTTCCAAAAAAACCCAAATCCAGTTCTCCAGTCAGTGGACCAAAGAAAATAATCATTCTGCAAAACACACCGGTGTAACAGGGTACAAGGGATATCCCTTGAAGAGATGGTTACTCACCCCTCAACAAGACCCTGGGACAGAGCCACAGACACCCTCCAACCAAAGCCATCTGCTCACAGGGACCACCACCGAGCAAGGCACCTGGCTTCAGAAGATGCAGTTTCAGTGGCTGGACTGGTCGGCTGGTGCTGTGCAGTACGCTGCTGCAAGGTTTGCACATGTTGTGATGATCTGCTGTGCTCTCCATAACCCGGCCCTCCGGAGTGGTGTGGGCTTTGAAGAGGGGGAGTCCCTGCAACTGCACGGCTCATCAGAGGAAGAAGAAGATTAGGAGGTGGAAGAGGAAGACAGAGATGCCCCGGCTGCACAGGGCTGGCTGGGTTTGACGCAGGACTTGAGGGTCTCGTCAGGATGCCATCAACATCAGGGACCATCTGATCCAAGCATGTTTCAGATAAGTAATTCTAACCCAGGGGGAATCGCATGGTCTGGAACTCACTTTGAGCTGCCTGTGAGAAAACTTCTATGGAAGACGCAGACTGGAATAAATCCAATCTGGCCGCCAATAAATGATGTAGATCCATCCAGAGTTTTCACTGAGCCCCTTCAATGACCCTTGTTTCCCTTCACCAACACTTCCCTCTTTTGCAGTATCACCATTAAAGAATGGAAGCTCACAGGTCAGGCTTCATGTGTCAGTATTTACATTGTGTTGAATAAGATAAAAAGTGCACATTTACAGGTGAGGCAAACCCAGTGAATCACTCAAATAAAAACAAAATACTGCAGATGCTGGAAATCTGAAATAAAAACAAAGTGCTGGAAATACTCAGCAGGTCTGGCAGCATCTGTGCAGAGAGAAGAAGAGTTAATGTTTCAGGTCGATGACCTTTCATCAGAACTGGCAAAGGTTAGAAATGTAATAGGCTTTGAGCAAGTGAAAAGCGGGAAGGGGGAGGGGGGGTGGGGTGGTGAAGAACAACAAAGGGGAAGGTGTGTGATAGGGCAGAGGGCAGGAGAGATTAAATGACAAAGATGTCATGGAACAAAAGGCAAAGGAAGTGGTAATATTTGTAGTAAAAGAAAAGGCATTTGTCTGGAGAGAGTGTTAATGGCAGAATAATTATCAGCTCTGTCCGAAAGCAAAAACATGAAAAAAAAGTTTAAGACCAGCACATGGTTTAAAAAAAAAAATCAAAATGGAGGTCATGGTCTGAAATTTTGAACTCAAATGTCAAGTCCAGAAAACTGTAGCGTGCCTAATCGGAAGATGAGATGCTGTTCCTCGAGCTTGCGTTGAGATTCACTAGAACACTGCAGCAGGCCGAGGACAGAAATGTGGGTGTGAGAGCAGGGTGGTGAGTTAAAATGGCAAGCAACCGGAAACTCAGGGTCATGCCTGCGAACTGAGTGGGGGTGTTCCACAAAGCAGTCACCCAATCTGCATTTGGTCTCCCCAGTTTAGAGGTGACTGCATTGTGGGCAGGGAATACAGTATACTTAATCAGGGTTCGGCAGTTTGTCCATACACTTAAATAAAAGCAAAATACTGCGGATGCTGGAAATCTGAAATGAAAAGAAGAAATGCTGGAATCACTCAGCAGGTCTGGCAGCATCTGTGGAAAGAGAAGCAGAGTTAACGTTTCGGGTCAGTGACCCTTCATCGGAACTCTGCTTCTCTTTCCACAGATGCTGCCAGACCTGCTGAGTGATTCCAGCATTTCTTGTTTTTATGTCCATACACTTACACCAGTATCCAAGGTAAAAATTTCAAGGTTCCTAGTTTCCATCCAGCCCACCAATCCTTTGTGACTGACAGCGGATTGCCCGTGGCACGGCTTTCGTTGAGAGCTCTCCGATTAAAGAGCATCTGACGGGTGGTGGACGCCTGTCTGTAATTGCGCAGTGCCTGTGACTGACAGCAGACTGCCCAGGCAGGGTGAGTGTTGATTGGCAGTTCGTGGCATAGGCACGCTGGGATTGGCCACCCCTGCTGTTTACGCGTGGTTCAGGAAGTGAACAGGAATGGCTGCGGGGGGTGGGGGGGCTGCGAGAGGAGAGGAGAAGGAGAGAGAGGCTGAGCGGAGAAGAGGAAGTGGACCAGCACACAATCTTATGATCCTGTATTTTTTTTTTTTCGGGAAGTCTGCGGTGTGCCTTTAGGGCACATTTCCTCTCTATCCATCTCTCCCCCCTAGCTCTCCCTCTGCTCCCCATGCCAGTGCTTGATTTAAATGGCTGTCTGACTCTTGGAGTGCTCCCTCACTGCTGTGCCATGCTGCTGACTCTTACGACCGACCGCTCTAGTCAAAGCCCCCAATCAAAATTTACGATTCTGATCGTGGTGGGAGAAACGCACTGATAATTCAATCCCGTCCCTCCACAGATCGCCTAACATATCATTTTAAACTTTCCAAATTAAAGAAAGACCCAGCTAAATTGTACCATCTATTAACCCCCCCGATTGAGGCTAACCAAACCAGGTATCTTTAAATCAACAAGTTAACTGTTTAATTAGAAAAACTACTAAGATATAAACAACATTTAAAATAGAAAAAATTAGAGTCCTTGCAGATTTATGCTCCTGCCGGTTGTGGAACAGTCCAAGGCTATTTGAAATCCTCACAGCCATCCGATGGGGAAAAAATATGTTTTTCAACAGCTGAACATCAACATCTAATTCAGAAGTCAAAATAGTTTCTCCTTCTCCAGCGATGAATTTCAACAATGAACAACTTGCAACACTTTTTAATGAATCAATTTGGCTTTAGATTTTTTGTCACAGTCTACCTTCTTTCCCTTCAATTTAAATTATCAGAGATCTCTGTTTTGACTTGACTTTTTAGAATTTTGAGAGAGAATAATGAATAAACAGACTAAATTCTCTTCCTTCAGTTTAAATGGTCTGAAAGACCTCCTTTCAGGTGCTAACACATAGCTGTCTGTCTGCTTCCTCAGAACAGTCTGTCTCAACTGAAAAAACAGTTCAAAAGATAATTACAACATTGTATATCCGGTCCTTGGTCCCTGAATGGCTGATGCCGGGTAACCAGGATAGATTCTTTAAAGCTAGTTGGTTCCCTGTCCATATGCTTGTACCCAACGGCAACCAAAATGCACTTTCTCCTGAGGCTTGCTGGTTCTTAAAGCAGTACGACTCCTTTTCCAGCCCTAAAGGGGCAGCGAGAGAGGGGGGGCAGCGAGAGAGGGGGGGGCAGCGAGAGAGGGGGGGGCAGCGAGAGAGGGGGGGGCAGCGAGATAGACACAGAGAGGGGAGGGGGGAGCCAGATAGACACAGAGAGGGGAGGGGGGAGCCAGATAGACACAGAGAGGTGGGGGGAGCCAGATAGACACAGAGAAGTGGGGGGGAGCCAGATAGACACAGAGAAGTGGGGGGAGCCAGATAGACACAGAGAGAGGGGGAGCGAGATAGACACAGAGAGGGGAGCGAAACACAGGGAGAGAGAGGTAGACAGAGGGGAAAGAGATAGACGCAGAGGAAAGAGAGAGAGATAGACAGAGGGACCGAATGGGAGAGAGAGGGGGCGAGAAATGGATTCAGAGCTGGGAGAGGGATGGACACAGAGAGGAAGAGGAGATCAAGATCGCTCCTGACAAATGGACATCTATCTGAATTCTCCACATTGCTACATAAAATGTTGCAGCCTTTTTATTTCAAATTCCTTCACCGATGAATGTAATTGACAGTCTCTCACTTTAAAAAAAAAATTCAGACACAAGGGGAGATAGCAATATGTAGCAGATTGGAGGCAAGTAATACAAACTATATTAACAGGAGAAAGAAAGGCTTGCATTTCTATAGCACCTTTCACATCTTTTAGGATGTCTCAAAGTGCTTTACAGCCAATGAAGTAATTTTGAAATGTAGTCACTGTTGTAATATAGGAAACACAGTGATGTAGGATTGCTTTCACATCCCAGTTTATAGTTACATTAGTAGTGCAGGATATCTGTCCACCCAGTCTGACAGCAATTACCTAGAGACTGTGTTCATAACAAAATTATACTTTAGTTTAGATTTAGAGATACAGCACTAAAACAGGCCCTTCGGCCCACCGAGTCTGTGCCGACCATCAACCACCCATTTATACTAATCCTACACTAATCCCATATTCCTACCACATCCCCACCTGTCCCTATATTTCCCTACCACCTACCTGTACTAGGGGCAATTTATAATGGCCAATTAATCTATCAACCTGCAAGTCTTTGGCATGTGGGAGGAAACTGGAGCACCCGGAGGAAATAAATGAGGAAAAGGTTTCTTTGATTTTTCTTCCAAGAACCTTTGTCTCTCAAATCCATGAACAACGCAAGAAGGTTGTTTAAACAGAGCGAGACGAATAATACATCAGCTTCAGAGTCTCTCTCACACAAAGACAGCGCAATCCTCATCTAAACTTAAAAGGGGGAGTTGAGCCCACACCTTTGAACCAAAGAAATAGTTCAGGAGGAATGCAATTCAGTTTGGGCTTCCTTTTGGTTGAAACCCATGGCATCAAATTAGAAGTAAGGATAGAAAATGCCATTAAGTCCTCACCACACCAACACCCCCCTCCCCAGTTCATCCATCCACTTGTTCCACCTGAAAGCATCTAAGCAACTCATGATGACTTGGAGTCCCTGCCTCCAGTCTCTTACACAGACGTTGCTTCTCGGTAAAATAATGAGCAGCACCAGTTCTGAATTCTTGGTGTCCTCCAAAGTGGAAGCAATTTTAACCACTGCATACTTTGGGTGGGGTGGGGGGGAAGAGTGGGGGGTGGCAAGGGGGCGGGAGAGAAAAGGCAAAATAAATAGAAATATTGTCCAGACATAAAGTTTGATCACACTCCCCAGTGACTCACTGTGGCTGTGTATTCAGTGCTGAGTAAGCTGCTTTATCAGAGCAGCAGCTCAGGTTCTACAATTGATCTGGGGTTGCCCTGGACTGGGCGGCTCCTGATCATTCTGGAAGTGTTTTTGTAAGGGCATTGGACGAGGTGAGTATTGGACAGACTTGTGCTGCCAACATTCACCAACTGGAGATGGAGTTGTGGTGGAAAGAGAACAAAAAAAGTGAATATATAATTTGTAAACAAGATATCCCCTTCAAGGCCACTCAAAACGTACTATAGTAACCTTTGAATTCTATTTAGAACTATGTTTTTTTAATATAAATATACATTTATGAAGACCGTGTCCCATTCAGAGTGTTGCTAATGTCTCCTGCAGCAATTAACCAATTACTTGTGCCCTATGTCTGTTCCCAGGCTGCCCTCTGTGGTGACCGGGCACATCGCAGGCTGCTGTTGTGCACAGCGTCCCACATCAGCAGCAGCTCGAAAGGTCGAAAGCGGTGCACAAGCAGGAGCTCGCGGTAAAAGCACGGGTTGAACGAGTCGTTTTCGGGAGACGGGACCTGCACTCCGGCCGTCTTGAAACCCATATGTGATCGGGGAGCCAACCCGGCTTTCTGCAGGCACATCCCGAAGTACACATCATCGATGGGATACAGCTCAAGTTCTCGGGCGACGCCGTAGATGGCGCTGGCCGTGTACCTGGACATGAGGATGCCCCCTCCGCCAACGTAGGACGGATAGGATCGGGAGGTGGTCACCACCTCCGGGATATAGTATTTGCTCCACTTCTCGCGGATGGGGCCCACCCCATAAATGAGATGTCCCACGTACAGGTGCTGTCCTCCTTTCTGACCCGCCTCCACGCTTAACAAATAATCAACCATGTTGTCACTATTGGCAAATACATCATCATCTCCATTGAAGATGAACTGGGCTTTAGGACAATAGTCATTCATCCACTGCAACAGCTTGTACTGTTTAAGGGTTAGGTTGAAGAAGGTATCTAGGAAATCCCACTGCAAAATGTCCTGATGTTGCTGGTTTTCCATCGCCAGCACCCGATTCAGCTTCCTCCACTCCTTTTGGTCGGGAGACACGGCAGTGATGAAGACCCTCCTGATGTGGACCCCTCGGAATTCTCGCTCTTTCCCCCAGGTCCTCCTCACCATTTCTCGTCGGTCGTGATTGAAGGGGTTGGATTTGATCACCAGAAGCAAGAAGACGTTTTGGGATCTTTCTCGACCCCCGCACTTCCCCGGGACATTCTGAATGATGTTGAAGTCCCTGCATTGCTTGTACATCAAGAAGTTTTTGATATGCTGTGGCTGCTCTGTGAACGTCGGCAGGTCCAAGACAGTCATGTTTGCTTTGCACGCAGGCGCCGGACCTGGCTTTCCTTTGCTGATGGCGATGATGTTGTGTAAGTTGACAGGTAGGGTGGTTTCCATGGGAATGCCATTACTCAGTTGCGATGGGCTGTCATTCCTGAAAATGAACACCAATCCCAGAATTCCTATGACTAACAGCACAACCTTCTCAAGGAACCCACGCTGCCTTCTCATTCTTCACCTGTCAACAGAGGGAAAACAGGGGGGGGAAAAATGGTCAATTAAAGACAAAAAAGCCAGAACTTGCATTTATATAGTGCCTTTCACAACTTCAGAAAATCCCAAAGTACTTAAAAAAAAAGACAAATTTTGTTTTTGGACTAATGATCTGGAGACACGAGTTCAAATCCCATCTCAGCAGCTGGGGAATTTAAATCCAATTAATTAAATAAACTATCAGTAATGGTGACCATGAAACTACAGGATTGTTAAAAATCCATCTGGTTCACTAATTTCCTTTAGGAAGAAAATCCTTACGTGGTCTGTTCTATATCTGACTCCACACCCACTGAAATGGCCGAGCAAGCCACTCAGTTAAGGACATTTGAGGATGGGCAATAAATACTGGCATTGCCAGTGATGCCCACATCCAGTGATTGAATACAAAAAAAAGTAAACATTGACGGACTATCCCAAGTCTAAATCAGAATCAGTAAATGCATGTACAAGATATTTCAGCCTCGACAAGTAGGATGTGCCAATGGTCAATTTTTGAATCAAACAGGCTGAGATTTCTGAGTCACACTGGAAATACACAACAGGTCAGCCAGTGAACAGCTGTTTGTCTGCACTCTCTGACAGAGAGTTCTTCCTAAAACCAGAACATGCTTTCTTTTCTGTTTACAGAAGATTTTGTGGCCTGTTGTACATTTCTAGCATCGGCCCAGATTTTGCAGTCAGCAGTGTTGGAACAGCACTCACTGTTAATCATGCTTACGGGTGCCCACAGACTATGTGGGCTTTGGAGCAGCAATTTATGTTATCCTTCCCAGCGTGGCGTCTTTTACAGGGGATCTGGGGTGTGTATGAACATGCTTCCACACCTATCAGACTGAAGAACCATTGCTAACACACACGAAAAGGTAAGTGCACTTGCAGCACTGCTTGTAGACAAGGAGCAGGGCTGCTTCCTTCCAGGCCCCCCACAAAGCAAACCTGCTTCCCTACCCACTATCTGATCCTCTCCATATTCAAAGACGCCTATTATCAGAGAGCCTCTTCCCCCGCAATTGGGGATCAGACGCCCCCCCACACCGCCCACCCCCGCCCGACTGCCCCCAACACCCTGGCTCCCCCATTCTCCCAAGATCTGGAACTCCCCCTGCCCAGTCCCACTAACACAGCTGCAAGCTCCCTACCCACTCCTGGGGCTGCTACCTTCTCCAGAGCATTCCTCAACCATCAGGGAGCCAAACCTGTCATTCAGGCTGACTCCAGGCAGGGAACCTGCTAGAAAAAAAATGCATGCTGATGTAAAGTCCTCCCCACCGCCACTGATGAAATGCATCTCAATCAGTTTCAGGGCCAGAGTCTAAACCAGGAAGCACAATTTAGAATATTCAATTCAATATAAAATCATGCACAGAAAGCAAAATAAAGAAAGGAAAAGAAAGATGGGATTGAGAGAGAGAGAAATAAAAGAGACAGAAAGGAAAACAATGCTTATATTTTGATTGTTAAATTTATTTTAGATCTCCAATAATAATTAAATTCCGAAGGAATGAAACTCCACACTTGTAACCTCCTATAGCCCTACAACCCTCCAAGATCTCTGTGCACCACCCAATTCCGAATCTTTTGCACATCCCATACATCCTTCTCCTTACCATTGCCAGCTGTGTCTTCAGCCATCTCGGCCCTAACCTCTGGAATTATTACTTGCACCACCGCAGCATTTATATAGAATCACAGAATTGTTACAGCACAGAAGGAGGCCATTCTGCCCATCATGTCTGTGCTGGCTCTCTGGAGAAGCAAGTTACCTAGTGCCACTGCCCTGCCTTCTCCCCATAGCCCTACACATTATTCTTTTTCAGCTAACAGTTCAATACCCCCTTGAATGCCTCAATTGAACCTGTCTCCACCACATTCAGGCAGTGCATTCCAGATCCTAACCACTCTCTGCGTGAAAGTGTTGTTGCACATTGCTTCTTTTGCCAATTACCTTAAAATCTGTGCCCTCTTGTTCTCGATTATTCCACCAATGGAAACAGCTTTTCCCCTTTCTACTCTGCCCAGATCCCTCATGATTTTGAATACCTCTATCAAATCACCTCTCAACCTTCTCTTCAAGGAAAACAGTCCTACCTTCTCCAATCTATCTTCATAACTGAAGTTCCTCTTCTGTGGAACCATTTTTGTGAATCTTTTCTGCACCCTCTCTAATACCTTCATAGCTTTCCTAAAGTGTGGCACCCAAAACTGGACACAATACTCCAGTTGAGACTGAACCTGTGTTCTATACAAGTTTAATATAACTTTCTTGGTTTTGTACTTTATGCCCCTGTTAATAAAGCTCAGGATACTGTCTGCTTTATTAACCGCTCGCTCAACCTGTATCGTCACCTTCAATGAATTATGCACACTTATACCCAGCTCCCTCTGCTACTGCACACCCTTTAGAATTGAACCCTTTATTTTATATTGTCTCTCTGTGTTCGTCCTACCAAAATGAATCACTTCACACGTCTCATTTGCAATAAGTTTCATCTGCCACTTATCCGCTTATTCTGCCAACTTCTCTATGTCCTTTTGAAGTTCTACACTATCCTCCTCACAGGTCACAATGTTTCAAAGTTTCGTATCGTCTGCAAATTTTGAAATTGTGCCCTGTACACCAAGGCCTAGGTCACGAATATATATCAGGAAAAGCAAAGGTCACAACACTGACCCCTGAAGAACTTCACGACGAACCTTCCCCCAGTCCAAAAAACATCCATTAACCACTACACTCTGTTTCCTGTCATTCAGCCAATTTCGTATCCATGTTGTTACCATCCCTTTTATTCCATGAGCTATAACTTTGCTCACAGGTCCGTTGTGCAGCATTGTATCAAATACCTTTTGGAAGTCCAGAAGTCCATGTACAACACATCAACAACATTACCCTCATCAAAAAACTGCAGCAAGTTCGTTTAACACAATTTTCCCGAAACAAATCCATGCTGGTTTTCCTTAATTAACTCATTTACCCAAGTGACTATTAATTTTGTCCCGAATTATCATTTCTAGAGGTTTCCCCAGCACGAAGGTTAAACTGACTGGCCTGTAGTTGCTGGGTTTAACGTTACACCCTTTTTTGAACAAGGGTGTAACATTTGCAATTCTCCAGTCCTCTGGCACCACCCCTGAGTCTAAGGAAGACTGGAAAATTATGGCCAGTGCCTCGACAATGTCCACTCTCACTTCCTTCAAAATCCTTGGATGCATCTCAACTGGTCCTGGTGCCTCAGCAACGTTAAGTATAGACAGCCTATCCAATACCTTATCAATTTTAAACCCTTCAGGTGTCACAACTACCTCCTCTTTCACCGTGATCAGCACAGCATCATCTTCCTTGGTAAAGACAGATGCAAAGTATTCATTCACTATCTCAGCCATGCCCCCGCCTCCATGCGTAAATCCCCTTTTTGGCCCCTAATCAGCCCCACTCCTCCTTTTATCATCCTTTCTTTTATTTATTCATTCATGGGATGTGGGCGTCACTGGCCAGGCCAGCATTTATTGCCCATCCCTAATTGCCCTTGAGAAGGTGGTGGTGAGCTGCCTTCTTGATCCGCTGCAGTCCATTTGGGGTAGATACACCCACAGTGCTGTTAGGAAGGGAGTTCCAGGATTTTGACCCAGCGACAGTGAAGGAATGGCGATATAGTTCCAAGTCAGGATGGTGTGTGACTTGGAGGGGAACTTGCAGGTGGTGGTGTTCCCATGCATTTGCTGCCCTTGTCCTTCTAGTTTGTAGAGGTCGTGGGTTTGGAAGGTGCTGTCTAAGGAGCCTTGGTGGATTGCTGCAGTGCTTCTTGTAGATGGTACACACTGCTGCCACTGTGCGTCGGTGGTGGAGGGAGTGAATGTTTGTAGACGGGGTGCCAATCAAGCGGGCTGCTTTGTCCTGGATGGTGTTGAGCTTCTGGAGTGTTGTTGGAGTTGCACCCATCCAGGCAAGTGGAGAGTATTCCATCACACTCCTGACTTGTGGCTTGTAGATGGTGGACAGGCTTTGGGGAGTCAGGTGGTGAGTTATTCGCCTCAGGATTCCTAGCCTCTGACCTGCCCTTGTAGCCATGGTATTTATATGGCTAATCCTGTTCAGTTTCTGGTCAATTGTAGCCCCCAGGATGTCGATAGTGGGGGATTCAGCGATGGTAATACCGTTGGATGTCAAGGGGAGATGGTTAGATTCTCTCTTGTTGGAGATGGTAATTGCCTGGCACTTGTGTGGCATGAATGTTACTTGCCACTTATCAGCCCAAGCCTGAATATTGTCCAGGTCTTGCTGCATTTCTACACGGACTGCTTCAGTATCTGAGGAGTCATGAATGGTGCTGAACATTGTGCAATCATCAGCGAACATCCCCACTTCTGACCTTATGATTGAAGAAAGGTCATTGATGAAGCAACTGAAGATGGTTGGGCCTAGGACACTACCCTGAGGAACTCCTGCAGTGATGTCCTGTGTCAGCATATTTATTTGCTGATAGAAGACTTTTGGATTTTCTTTTATGTTAGCTGCCAGTGTCTTTACATACTCTCTCTTTGCTTCTCCACTTCCACTCTGAACCTTCTATATCCTACCTGGTTCTCGGATGTATTATCCACCTGACATCTGTCATAAGCACACTTTTCCTGCTTCATTTTAATCTCTATCTCTTTCATCAGCCAGGGAGCTCTGGATTTGTTTGCCCTACCTTTCCCCTTCGTGACAGTATACCTTGACTGCACCTGAACTATCTTTTCTTTAAAGGCAGCCCATTGTTCAGTTAGCATTTTTTTTTAAAATTTATTTATTTAGAGATACAGCACTGAAACAGGCCTTTCGGCCCACCGAGTCTGTGCCGACCATCAACCACCCATTTATACAAATCCTACATTAATCCCATATTCCTACCACATCCCCACCTTCCCTCAATTCTCCTACCACCTACCTATACTAGGGGCAATTTATAATGGCCAATTTACCTATCAACCTGCAAGTCTTTGACTGTGGGAGGAAACCGGAGCACCCGGTGAAAACCCACGCGGTCACAGGGAGAACTTGCAAACTCCGCACGGGCAGTATCCAGAATTGAACCTGGGTCGCTGGAGCTGTGAGGCTGCGGTGCTAACCACTGCGCCACTGTGCCGCCCATTTTGTCTGCCAACCTTTGATTCCAATTTATCTGGGTCAGATCCATTCTTACCCCATTGAAGTTGGCTTTCGCCCTGTTAATTATTCTTACTCTGAATTGCTCCTTGTCCTGTTCCATAACTAACCTAATCCTTATGATACAATGATCACTATCCCCTAAATGCTCCCCTATTGACACAGGCAGCAGAGATTTGGATGAAAACAAAAACATCTGAACATAGGAATTAGGGGCAGGAGTAGGCCACTCGGCTCCTTGAAGCTGCTCCGCCGTTCAACAAGATCATAACTGATTTGATTTTAACCTCGACTCCACATTCCCACCTTGCCCTGATAACCTTTCACCCCTTATCAAGAATCTATCTACCTCTGCCTTAAACATATTCCAAGACACTTCTTCCACTGCCTTTTGAGGAAGAGAGTTCCAAAGACTCAGGACCCTCAGAGAAAAAAATTTCTCCTCATCTTTGTCTTAAATGAGCGACCCCTTATTTTTAAGCAGTGACCCCTAGTTCTAGATTCTCCCACAAGCGGAAACATCCTTTCCACATCCACCCTGTCAAGACCCCTCAGGATCTTATATGTTTCAATAAAACCGCCTGTCCAACCTTTCCTCATTAGACAACCCGCCCATTCCAGGTATTAGTCTAGTAAACCTTCTCTGAACTGCCTCCAACGCATTTACATCCTTCCTTAAATAAGGAGACCAGTACTGTACACACTACTCCAGATGTGGTCTCATCAATGCCCTATGTAACTGAAGCAGACCTCCCTACTTCCGTATTCAACTCCCCTTGCAATAAATGTTAACATTCTATTAGCTTTCTTAATTACTTGCTGTACCTGCATACTAATCTTTTGCGATGTATGCACAAGGCCACCAAGATCGCTCGACATCCCAGAGCTCTGCAATCTCTCACCATTTAGATAATATGCTTCTTTTTATTCTTCCTTCCAAAATGGCATTCACATTTTTCCACATTATACTCCATTTGCCAGATCTTTGCCCACTCACTTAATCTATATATATCCCTTTGTAGCCTCCTTATGTCCTCTTCACAACTTAGTTTCCTACCTATCTTTGTGTCATCAGCAAATTTAGCAAGCATAACTTTGGTCCCTTCATTCAACTCATTTATATAAATTGTAAAAAGTTGATGCCCCAGCACTGATCCCTGTGGCACACCACTTGTTACATCTTGCCAACCAGAAAATGATCCATTTATCCCTGCACTCTGTTTCCTGTTAGCTAGCCAATCATCTATCCATGCCAATATGTTACCCCCTGCACCATGAGCTTTTATTTTCCATAATGACCTTTGACGTGGCACCTTATCAAATGACTTCTGGAAATCTAAGTACAGAACATCCACCGGTTCCCCTTTATCCACAGAGCATGTTACTTCTTCAAAGAACTCAAATAAATTGGTTAAATATGATTTCCCTTTCACAAAACCATGTTGACTCTGCCCGATTACCTTCAATTTTCTAAGTGCCCTGCTATAACATCTTTAATAGCAGCTAACATTTTCCCAACGTCAGATGTTAAACGAACTGATCTGTAGTTTTCTGCTTTCTGTCTCCCTCCTTTTTTGAATAAAGGAGTTACATTGGCTATTTTCCAATCTAATGGAACCTTCCCCAAATCTAGGGAATTAGGGAAATTTAAAACCAATGCATCAATTATCTCACCAGTCACTTCTTTTAAGACCCGAGGATGAAGTCCATCAGAACCAGGGATTTGTCAGCCCGCGGCTCCAACAATTTGCTCAGGTACCACTTCCCTGGTGATTGTAATTTTCCTGAGTTCCTCCCTCCCTTCCATTTCCCTGATTTACAGCTATTTCTGGAACGTTGCTTGTATTCTCTGTAGTGAAGACCTATGCAAAATACCTGTTCAATTCATCGGCCATCTCCTTATTTTCACTTATTAATTCCCCAGACTCACTTTCTATCGGACCAACACTTACTTTGTTAACTCTTTTCTTTTTAAAATATCTATAGAAACTCATTATCTGTTTATGTTTCTTGCTAGCTTGCTCTCGTACTCTAATTTTTTCCCCTCTTTATCAATCTTTTAGTCATTCTTTGTTTTTTTTTCATTCTGTCTAATCTTCTGACCTGCCTCCCATCTTTGCGCAATTATATACTTTTTCTTTAAGTTTGATACTATCTTTAACTTTGTAGTTAACTAGGGATAGTGGGTCCTCCCCTTGGAACTTTTCTTTCTCATTGGAATGTATCTGTTCAACATATTCTGAAATATCCCCTTAAATTGTCTCCCACTGCATCATTATCAACCTATCTCTTCGCCTAATTTGCCAGTTCATTTTAGCTAGCTCTGTTTTCATGCCCTCATTTAAGTTTAAAATACTCATCTTAGACCCATTTTTCTCTCACTCAAACAGAAATTAAAATTCACGCATGTTATGATCACTGCTACCTAGGGGCACGTTCACTATGAGGTCATCAATTAATCCTATCTCATTGCACAATACCAGGTCTAATATAGCCTGCTGTCTGGTAGGCTCCAGAACGTGCTGTTCTAAGAAACTATTCGAAAACATTCTATGAACTCCTTATTTAGTTTGTGTAGGTTGGAAGAGTGGAGACCAGACAAGAGACATTGGAATAGTCAAGTCTAAAAGAGGTAACAAAGGCAAGGGTGAGGTTTTCAGCAGCAGATGAGCAGCGATGTTACAGAGGTGGAAGTGGGCCGTCTTGATGATGGAGCAGATGTGTGGTCAGAAGTTCACCTCAGGGTCAAGCACAACACCAATCCCTTTCCCTAAACCTCTCCGCCTCTCTTATCTCTGTCCTTGAAGGCACTCATAAGAACATAAGAAATAGGAGCAGGAGTAGACCATTCAGCCCCTCAAGCCTGCCCTGTCATTCAATAAGATCATGGCTGATCTGTCCCAAGCCTCAACTCCTCTTTTGGGCCTGCTCCGCATACCCTTCGACTCCCCGAGATTTCAAAAATCTATCTACCTCCCCTTTAAATACATTTAGTGACCTTGCCTCCACAACTCTCTGACATAGAGAATTCCAGAGATTCACCACCTTCTGAGAGAAGAAATTCCTTCGCATCTCAGTTTTAAATGTGTGCCCCCTTATTCTGTAGCTATGTCCCCTAGTTCGAGATACCCCCACCAGTGGAAACATATTCTCAACACCTTAGGACATTTCACTACATTGAAGGTGCTACATAAATAAAAGTTGTTTCTGTCTGAGACAGTGTCAAGTTTACATATCAAAAAGTTTCAGATTCAAAACTTGGATTTTTTTTTTTATCTATTGTGATTTCGTTTTATTTTACACTCCTTTCAGTTTCATCAGACCATCCGTTAGAATATTGCATCAGTGGTGCCCTTAAAAAAGAAAAAGACAGTTGTGCTGCTGGTTTCTGGCAGGTTAACACTGGGCAACCCTATTGATCCACTTTGCCAAAGTGTTTAATCTATTTGTCCAAATTCCTCAACACTCAGTGATGGTTGTCCAGGAGTTTGACAACAGCTGCCAATAAGAAACACTAGCTTAATCTAATAGTTCCTAGCCTTGAATGTGGAACTCGCCAGCCCAATAAGTAATTGGGTGCGAATAGTACATAATCCAGGGTGACATTTTCGTACAGTACTGAGGGAATGCTGGACTGTCAGTTGCTGCACTTTTGGATGAGATATTAAACCAAAGCCCCACCTGCCTCCTCAGTTGGATGTAAAAGATCCCATGTTGCTATTTTTCAGGAGAGTCCTGGGTCAATATTTATCTCTCAACCAACATCACAAAGATTATCTGGCCAATATCTCATTGCTTTGTGTGGGACCTTGCTGTGCTCTAACTGGCTGCTGCATTTCCTACATTACAACAGAGAACTACCCTTCAAAAAGTATTTAATTGCTGCAAAGCGCTTCAGGACATCCAGAGGTCATGGAAGGCGCTAAAGAAATGCAAGACTTTCTTCAGAAGAGGAAGAATTGCGTTGTTATGGAGATAGGGGACAAAGTTCACTCTGCTTTAGCTCCATTTAACAATTGGAATGTATACAAATTTTCCTGACTTTGAACTGGGTCCAGCTTTGGATCTGTCAATACGTATCTGAAGCCGATTACCAGAACTTCATGCACTCTCTATTTATCCAGTGGTTTCCTTGTTCAACAGTCACATCAAACTATTCACTGTTAGCTTGTTCCTCTGGCTCCACAGATTATCCCAGATGTATTGCACACAGAAGCATTTGCTGCTCATTATCTATTATATTTATTTATTTATTCATTCCTGAAATATGTTCAAGAGAACTTACTTGATCAGGGTTTTTCCAGCCCAACGAGGAATGAGTCACTGCTGGACCAGGAAATAAAATGGGGTAACTGGGGTAAGTATTTCTTGGAATCGTGATCATAATATCATCAGTTTTAGAATAGTTATGGAAAAGGACAAGGTACAATCAGGTGGAAAAATATTTAACTGTAGGAGGGCTAACTTCAGTGAGTTGCAAAAGGATTTGGAATCAAAAATCAGTAGGTAAAACAGTAATTGAACAATGGGAAGTCTTCAAAGAGGAGATGATTTGAGCACTGAATGGACACATTCCCAATTGGGGTAAAGGAAGGGTATCCAAATCTAGAGTACCCTGAAGGACTAAAGATATAGAAATTAAAATGAGACAGAGAAAAAAGGTAGCTTATGACCAACATAGCCTCTCATTATATTTTTGCAGTCGGTGGCTGATTTGTTTAAGTGAGCGGGCACTTTAAATTTTTTTTTTTGCATGGTCATGCCCACACGTTAACTTAAAAGGGACCAACTAATGCATGACCTGTGTGGGAACTTTTAGGTTGCTGCAAGGTCACGCAGCTTACAGGGAATGTAGGAATAAGCGGGGTAAAGAAAGAATAGAATAGATTAGCAGCTAACATTAAAGGGAAAACAAAGTATTTTATAAACACAAATATTAAAAGACTAGTTAAAGGAGGGTTGGGGTCAATTAGGGACCAAAAAGGAGATCTTGTGATGACAGAGGGCATGGCTGAAGTACTAAATGAATACTTTGCATCTGACTTTACTATAGAACAGGAAGCTGCCAATGCAGCAGTAACGGAGGTGGCAGGTGAGCAGGATAAAAATATATAAAGGGGAGCTATTTAAAACGCCAGCAGCGCTCAAAGTAGAAAAGTCACCTGCTTCGGATGGGATGCATCCTGGATTACCGAGGAAACTAAAAGCGGGAGGCTCTGGCCATGATTTTCCCATCCTCCTTAGATTTCGGGGTGGTGACAGAGGATTGAAGGATTGCCAATGTTACACCCCTGTTCAAAAAACTCAAAGGAATAAACTGGACAACTGCAACCCAACATCAGTGTTAGGTAACATTTATAGACAATTTATTGTCATTTGGAAAAGCATGGATCAGTAAATAAGTGCATTACTGGTGCAAATGGAGGAAACTTGCGTGAGCTGGTCTTTTGCTGGGGTTAGGGTTATATATATATATATATAGATAGATAGATAGATAGAGATATAGAGCACACCAGTCATTTCCAGTATGCGTAGTTAGGAGCTAACACACCCACACACAGAGGAACCACACTTGGAAGATTTGTTCTATCAAATGAAAAGAGTAAATCTGCACATTGTTCTACATGGGTATTACAAGTCTCTCTCTCTCCCTCCCTCCAACCAACCAACCATTCCTCACCTGACAGGTGTTCCCCGAATCCAGTTAAACAGGCTAGAAGCCATTTATAATAACCTTGGATAATCCCAAGGTGAAATCTGTTGGTCATTACAAACCAGGAATAACGTACAGTCTCCATGAAATTCTACCCACCAGACACAAAAAACAAGTCTGGAGAACAATAACCATTTAACTGCCCAATATAGGAGGGAACAGATCACAGACATTAATCAAACAAAAAGAGTCATCTACCTTAAAGATTAAGCTATAAAATGAATCAAAAGAAAGTTGTGTAATCTTGAGAGAGAGGGGTGGAAAGAGGCAGAGAGCAAGGAGAGGATAGAAGAGACAAGAAAGATAGGTGAGTGGTGGAGGGAGGGATGAAGAAAGGAGCGAGGTAAAGAGAGAAAAGGGGATTGACAGAGAAGCGTGACGAGAGTAAGAAAGAGGAAACGAGGTAGGGCGAAGACTTATGGAGAGAGAAATGGAGGGAGAGTGTGGAGGAGAGACCTTTACAATTCCCTCAAAATTATGCAAATTTGAAAAAATTCAGAATGGGTGACAAGACACTGAAAGAATCTTACCTTTGAAGAATTGTAGCACTATTTCAGATTCACTGATTGTGAGCGTGGGATCGTAGAACTCTCAAAGTGCCACACTCCCCAGGGAGATCAAAAAATCAATTGCAATTGAACATTCCCAGATCAAGTAATTCAGCACCACACCCAGAAGTAACTTCAACCACTGCTCATTGCGACAGGCTCGCTTAAAGCAGTCTTCTCCAAGTAGACAAAATCACCAGGAAATAAAAATCGTCGTCAATTTGGCTCTTATTTGTTTCCGTTGTGTCAGGAATTCAAGTCACGTGGAAAGTATTCTTTCAATATTTCAATCTAACACAGAGATATAGAAGTTTTTAAGATAATTAATGGTGCAGAAAAATTAAATGCAGAAAATTACTTGTTAGCTAAATTGAAGCCCATGGGATTAAAGGGAAAGAGGCAGCATAGGTACAAAATTGGCTAAGGCTCAGAAACCAGGGGGTAATAGTGAACAGTCATTTTTCAGACTGGAAGGAAGTAGAAAGTGCTGTTCCCCTAGAACTAGTATCAGGATCACTGCTCACTTTGATGTATATTAATGACCTCTACTTGGGTATACAGGACATAATTTCAGTTTGCAGAAGATGCAGAACTCAAATGTTGTAAACAATGAGGAGGATAATAACAGACATCAGAAGAATGTTGACTTGTCAAATGTACAGCCAAATGCAGGTTAAAATTAACATGGTGAATGATACATTTTGGTGGAAGGTAAGGCAATATGAGCTACTGTAAATGGTACAATTTTTAAGGGGGTGCAGAAATGTGTCTCTGGAGCAACCCAGTACCAACTTTATCAATATTTTTTAACACTATCTCAACTTAGTTTGAAGCTTCTTTCAGTTTCATCAGACCAGCTGTTAGAATAGTGGTGTCCTTTGGAAAGGATAGTTGAGCTGCTGCTGTCACTCTGTTTGACACTAAGGCAACTTGGTATCACTCCTATTGGACCAATTAGATTAAATACTTTAGCAAATCACCAAAGCTCCTCAACACTCAAGGATGTTTCATCTGAAGGTTTGATTAACCGGTTCCAATAATAGGCTTGGAAATATTAGCTTAAACTACTGATTCCAAGACCTCACTATGACAACAAGTAGTTGGGCAAATAACATAGATGTATTTAAGGGGAAGTTAGATAAACACATGAGGGAGAAAGGAATAGAAGGATATGCTAAGGGGGGGAGATGAAGACGGGTGGGAGGAGGCTCATTTGGACCATATACACCAACATAAACCAGCTGAGCCAAATGTGCTCCAAATACTTTGTAATTCCAACTAAACAGATTCAGCTGCTGCTGTACTAATATCTCTTGCAATAACAGATTTGAATATAAGTGTAGTGTAACATGTTTTTAGATTGATGACTTCCCTGGTCCTTCATCATGTACAACCCAGCTGCAGTGTCATAGAGTCGTACAGCACAGAAACAGGCCCTTCAGCCCACTGCGTCCATGCCGACCATAATGCCTATCTATACTAATCCCACCTGCCTGCATTAATTCCACATCCCTCTATGCCTTGCTCATTCAAGTACCTGTCCAGATGCCTCTTAAATGTTGCTACTGTTCCTGCCTCCACCACTTCCTCAGGCAGCTCATTCCAGATACCCACTATTCTTTGTGTGAAAAATTTACCCCTTTGATTCCCTTTAAACCTCCTCCCTCTCACCTGAAATCTATGCCCTCTAGCTTTAGTCACCTCTAGCTTTCGTCACCCCTACCATGGGAAACAGACTCTGGCTATCTACCCTATCTATGCCTCTCATAATTTTATATACTTCTATCATGTCCCCTCTCAGCCTCCTTCGCTCCAGGGAAAACAGACCCAGCCTATCCAATCTCTCTTTATAACTCAAGCCCTCCAAACCAGGCAACATCCTTGTGAATCTTTTCTGCACACTCTGTAGCTTAATCACATCTTTCCTGTAGTGCGGCGACCAGAACTGCACACAGGACTCCAAATGATGCCTAACTAACTTTATGTACAACTGTAACATGACATCTCAACTCTTGTACTCAGTGCCTCGGCCGATGAAGGCAAGCATGCCATATGCCTTGTTCACCACCCTGTCTACCGTATTGCCACTTTCAGGGAACTATGTACTTGCACCCCAAGGTCTCTCTGCTCAACAACACTCCCAAGGGCCCTGCCATTCACTGTATATGTCCTGCCCTGGTTTAACTTCCCAAAATGCATCACTTTGCACATGTCTGCATTAATATCCTCTCTAAGTACTGCTGTGATGTCCTCCCTAATCAATAGTGCAACTCCCCCTCCTCTCTGTCACGCCGGAAGCATCGGGACCCCGGAACTTTGAGCTGCCAGTCCTGCCCATCCCTCAACACGATTCCGTAATAGCTATAATATCACAATCCCATGTACTGATCCATGCTCTGAGTTCATCTGCCTTACCTGTAAGGCTTCTTGCATTAAAGTGAATGCAGTTTAGCCTACCAGACCTTCCACACTCCCTGTCCTGCCCCTGCCGGCCCGCCATCCTGGACTTACTTGCTTTAACCTCTACATTTGCCTCAACCATCTCATTGGAGAGACTACTACTTTGGGTCCCACCCCACTGCAAGGCTAGTTTAAACCCTCCCGAGTAGTACTAGCAAACCTCCCTGCAAGGATATTGGTCCCCTTCCTGTTCAGATGCAACCCATCCCTCTTGTACAGGTCACCTCTGCACCAGAAGAGATCCCAATGATCCAAGTAGCTGAAGCTCTCCCGCCTACACCAGTTCTTCAGCCACGCATTCATTTGCCTTATCCTCCTATTCCTACCCTCACTAGCACGTGGCACAGGGAGTAATCCTGAGATTACAACCATAGAGGTCCTGCTTTTTAACCTTCTGCCTAACTCCCTATATTCACTTTGCAGGAGCTCATCTCTCCCCCTGCCTATGTCGTTAGTACCAATATGGACCACGACCTCTGGCTGCTCACCCTTCCCTTTCAGAATGTCTTTAGCTGTTTCACACGCTGTACTTTACATTAAGAATATTTACCAAGCGATTTTGAGATTGTTCTTAAAAGAAGGAACACAGACAGATTGACAGCTTGTTCCAGCAGCACTTCAGCACCAGCGGCCTGTGCTAGAAACCCCAGGGAACATGTTTTGATTCCCCTTGAGTCTTGTCAATCCATTTCCATTTTCCCTTCAACTTTTGAAAAAAGACTTGCATTTCTATAGCGTCTTTCAAAATCTTAAGATGCCCCAAAGCGCTTCACAGCCAATTAAATACTTTTTGAAGAGTTTTTTTTCATTCATTCATGGGACGTGAGCATCACTGGCTCGGACAGCATTTATTGCCCATCCCTAATTGCCCTTGATGTTGGTGAGCTGCTTTCTTTAACCACTGCAATTCGTGTGGGGTAGATAAAAGGCCTGCTCGGTCTGCAAATGAAACCTGACAAGAGAGAATTTAACCATCTCCCCTTGACATTCAATGGCATTACGATCGCTAAATCCCCCACTATCAACATCCTGGGGTTTCCCATTGACCAGAAACTGAACTGGAGTAGCCATATAAATACCGTGGCTACAAGAACAGGTCAGAGGCTAGGAATCCTACGGTGACCCGAGCCCGACCTGGCCCGAGTCCTTTCATTTTGTTTCCTGCGCCCTGACCCAATCCGACCTGACCACTGGTTGGTTGTGCTCTACCTTGAATGGAATCGCTCCCTGCAGACTAGTGCGCCATGTTTCCCGCCTTGACGTCCTGGCTGTCACTGTGTCTGACCCGACCCGAGCCAAAATGCCAGACCCGGAAGGGCAACCCGACCCGACCCGACCCCGATACATGTCGTCGGGTCCCGTCGGGTTCAGGTCGGGGAGCCATACTCTAGGGTAGGTATATCAAGAGTGCTGTTTGGAAGGGAGTTCCAGGATTTTGACCCAGTGACAGTGAAGGAACGGCGATATAGTTCCAAGTCAGGATGGTGTGTGGCTTGGAGGGGAACTTGCAGGTGGTGATGTTCCCATACATCTACTGCCCTTGTCCTTCTAGGTGGTAAAGGTCGTGGGTTTGGAAGGTGTTGTCGAAGGAGCCTTGGTGCATCGCTGCAGTGAATCTTGTCGATGGTACACACTGCTGCCACTGTGTGTCGGTGGTGGAGGGAGCAAATGTTTAAGGTGGTGAATGGGGTGCTGATCAAGCAGGCTGCTTTGTCCTGGATAGTGTCGAGCTTCTTGATTGAGCTGCACTCATCCAGGCAAGTGGAGAGTATTCCATCACATTCCTGACTTGTGCCTTGTAGATGGTGGACAGGCTTTGTGGAGTCAGGAGGTGAGTTACTCACTGTAGGATTCCTAGCCTCTGACCTCTCTTGAGAGCCTCTGACCTCTCTTGTTTGAGATAGTCATTGCCTGGTACTTTTGCAACACGAATGTTACTTGCCACTTATCAGCCCAAGCCTGGATATTGTCCAGGTCTTGTTGTATTTCTACAAGGACTGCTTCAGTAGCTGAGGAGTCACGAATTGTGCTGAACACTGCAATTATCAGTGAACCTCCCCACTTCTGACCTAATGATTGAAGGAAGGTCATTGATGAAGCAGCTGAAGACGGTTGGGCCTAGGATACTCTGTGTAGACTCTACTGTAATGTAGGAAATGTGCCAACCAATTTGCACACAGTAAGGTCCTACAAATAGCAATGACCAGATAATCTGTTTTACTGATGTTGATTGAGGGATAATTAACTCCCCAGTTCTTCTTCCAAATAGAACCATAGGATCTTTTACACCCACTTGAGAGGGCAGACAGGGGCCTCGGTTTAACATCTCATCTAGAAAGACGGCACCTCCAACAGTGCAGCACTCCCTCAGTACTGTACTGGAGTGTCAGCCTAGATTTTGTTCTCAGTTGTCTGGCGTGGGTCTTGAGCCCACAATCTTCCAACCCAGAGGCAAGACTGCTCCCCACTGTGCATGGCTGAGTGAACTGTAATTGCTTTGATGTAAAGTCATTCCCCTATTCTCTGTACTCCTTCATCTTCTCTCTATCTCTACTGCCTCTAAAACTCTCTCTCCCACTCTCACTCCCTGGAAGAATTACTGACATGTTTAGACAAAAATGATTCAGTTTGTGTAATAACTGGAAATTTTCCTGGTTTGGAACAAGGTCCACATTTGCATCTGCTCCGAGATAACTATCTGAACATTATTAATGCCTAATGCACTTTATTTCTTGAGCTGTTTCCTTATTGAATATTCACGTTAATCTCTAATCCATTCAGTAAAAGCTCAGTCCTCTGGCTCCACAGACCTATTACACATTTGCATCTAACATTCTCAATTCCCTTAAAAAAAAAACCCTAAATAAAAGATTTTGGTTAAAGCAGTGAGTGACCAGAGCACATTGCACAGGAAGGTCAAAGATTTAGTCTGGACTAAATTAATTGAACTCAGCTGAGAAACATCAAAAAATTGCACAAGGTCCCGAGACCATTACAGGTGAAAAAAGCCATTTGGCCCATCTTAGCTCAACATTCTATAACAGCCCAAATCTCTCCTTATTGCAACATCCAGCTGGTTCTTAGATGATTCCAAGATTTTCACCTCCCCTTCTCGATTAGGGAGTCCATTCTGTGTATTGTAGTCTTACATTCCTTTGGAGAAGAGCAGTGAAGTTCTCTGCACTTTCGGAGTTGCCATCTTTCAGATGAAGCGTTCACCCGAGGCCCTGTCTGCCCTCTCAGGTGGCCAGAAAAGCTCCTGTGGCCACTATTCACAGAACAGCAGAGGGCTTGCCCCAGTGTCCCAGCCAATGTTGCCAAAACAAGTTATCTGGTCATTATCACATTGCTGTTTGTGGGATCTTGCTCTGCACAAATTGGCTGAAATCTTTCCTACAACGGTGACTACACCTCAATGGTAATTCATTGGGTGTAAAGGACTTCAGGATGTCCTGAGATTGTGAAAGGCGCTATATAAATGCAAGTCTTTCTTTCTCTCTTTGGGGTACCAATGTATCGTTCTGGAAGATGCCGATGGGCTGCAAAGTTCATTAATTAGAGGGAGAGGGAACCTAGTAAATGTTTCACCTCCCTCCATTTCTGCCCCAAAGCCTCAGCTGTGGTCAACACAAGTAACGAACTCCCAGACAGAGAAGTAGATGCAAAGGCCTTGCAGTCATTTATCAGCCAATTGGAATCTGCAATGGGGAGGGGGGAATGTGGAGCTTTGTGTTGGCCAGGGGCTGCAAGAAGTACAGAGTCTGTTACAAACTGTTGGATTGTTTGTGAACTGAAGTAACCTGAGCTCAGACACTGGCCTGTGCTGGTAAAAACCAGTTTGAACTAATTAATTTATGTGACAAGACCATGGAGAGATCACAGGAATAGAGCTTTATTTGGACACAGTGTGATACCGGGGTCTTTGGACCTGGGCCAATAAGGAGAAGATACGAACGAGGTGAGCAGGCCTAAACCAACTGGAAAGAAACAGCGCAGTTTTGAAGAGATAAGAAAGAGAATAAGTATGGAAAATCTCGGGCATAGAGCCAGCGAGAAACTCCGGAGACCAACCATCGCGGAAGTGGAAGACCCTGCGTGAGCAACGCGGCGACGACGTCAAAGAGAGAGAGAATGGAACGCCTGGCCAGCGTCAGCTCTCCCCTTTTTCAGGTATTATCCTTTGTTTTCTGTGACTAGGTCAGGGAAAGGTCAGAGGAACCTAGTGGGTGTGCTTATCAATTCTGACTAGCTTTGTTATTAACTGTATAACCCAGTTTGAGTTGCATGCTTTTGTCTAACCAAGTGTATAAGCCTTATTCTTACATTGTACAACAACGTGAATAAAGTAAATTGATAGTTAAAGAAAGGACTGAGTTTCCTCCTCTTTGTATTAAGCCATTAACTGTAGCCGGTGGATTAGGTGGAGGGTGGCTCTCCTGTGTGAGAATAAGAAATACTGAAATGTTGTTTCTACAGCTTGTGGAAAATTACCAAGAAGTCATTTTTACACAACATAATGAAATCACTGAAAAAGAGAACTGATAAGGGTATGTAAGTAAAGACCTTGAGACAGTACAGCAGTTAAAAATTGTGCTTAGGCAGAGAAAAGAGAAACAGCAAGAGTTAGAACAAAGGATGTAGTGAATAAGAAACTGCCCCACTAAGATAAAGGCGGACAGCTGCAAGTTAAAACACACAATGGAGAGCCAAATAAGGTAAAACAACAACAAGAGTTAGGGGCTAGAAAGTTAGAGTAGGGGGAGAAGTAAACAGAGGAGGAGACTGTAGCAACTATAGGATAGGTTAGTGTCATAATATGTTATAACCAATAATGTAAATTAAAGGCGTGGAAAAATGGATTTGTATTGTATAAACATGAACTAAATATGTTGATCGGTGTGCCTGCTTGTAGGACACCCGATCTTGCAAGAACGTTAAATAAACTTACTTCTTCAGAGTTTGACTTGGTGCGGCACAGGGGCGGCACAGTGGCGCAGTGGTTAGCACCGCAGCCTCACAGCTCCAGCGACCCGGGATCAATTCTGGGTACTGCCTGTGTGGAGTTTGCAAGTTCTCCCTCTGTCTGCGTGGGTTTTCTCCGGGTGCTCCGGTTTCCTCCCACAAGCCAAAAGACTTGCAGGTTGATAGGTAAATTGGCCATTATAAATTGTCCCTAGTATAGGTAGGTGGTAGCGAAATATAGGGACAGGTGGGGAAGTGGTAGCAATATGGGATTAGTGTAGGATTAGTATAAATGGGTGGTTGATGGTCGGCACAGACTCGGTGGGCCGAAGGGCCTGTTTCAGTGCTGTATCTCTAAAAAAAAAATTATTATTAAGTGGGCTACGTTTCTCACAATTGGGGGCTCGTCCGGGATCTCTTCATCATTGCCGGGACCGCGGCCGACGACAGACGAGAAGACGCGTCCCGTTAATTTAAAAACGGTCTCGTTTCTCTCGTCGGTAGCGGACCCGAGTAATCGACTGAAAACGATCCTAGGGAAGTCACTCTGAACGAGTATTTAGTGCGGCAGGTACACACGTGAAGTCAGGCAACTCCGTGCACGGACCAAGGTAAGAAAAACGACTTTTAAGTATTATCTTGGTGACTTATGGTTAACTGTAGGATAAGACCTTCTAAGTACTAAAAGTCCTTGAGGAGTGAATTTTACAGTCCTGCAGTATAAGACCCTTCAGCTAGGAGGTGAGTACTGTATGGTATAAGACCCTTCAGTTAGGAGGTGAATACTGTGGGGCAGTATAAGACCTTTCAGCTAGGAGGTGAATACCGTAAGGTATAAGACCCTTCAGTTAGGAGGTGAGTACCGTAAGGTATAAGACCCTTCAGCTAGGAGGTGAATACCGTAGGGTACAAGACCCTTCAGTTAGGAGGTGAATACTGTGGGGCAGTATAAGACCCTTCAGCTAGGAGGTGAGTACTGTATGGTATAAGACCCTTCAGTTAGGAGGTGAATACTGTAGGGTACAAGACCCTTCAGTTAGGAGGTGAATACTGTGGGGCAGTATAAGACCCTTCAGCTAGGAGGTGAATACCGTAAGGTATAAGACCCTTCAGTTAGGAGGTGAGTACTGTATGGTATAAGACCCTTCAGTTAGGAGGTGAGTACCGTAAGGTATAAGACCCTTCAGCTAGGAGGTGAATACTGTAGGGTACAAGACCCTTCAGTTAGGAGGTGAATACTGTGGGGTATAAGACCCTTCAGCTAGGAGGTGAATACCGTAAGGTATAAGACCCTTCAGTTAGGAGGTGAATACTGGTTAACTGTAGGATAAGACCTTCTAAGTACTAAAAGTCCTTGAGGAGTGAATTTTACAGTCCTGCAGTATAAGACCCTTCAGCTAGGAGGTGAGTACTGTATGGTATAAAACCCTTCAGTTAGGAGGTGAGTACCGTAAGGTATAAGACCCTTCAGCTAGGAGGTGAATACCGTAGGGTACAAGACCCTTCAGTTAGGAGGTGAATACTGTGGGGCAGTATAAGACCCTTCAGCTAGGAGGTGAGTACTGTATGGTATAAGACCCTTCAGTTAGGAGGTGAATACCGTAAGGTATAAGACCCTTCAGCTAGGAGGTGAATACCGTAGGGTACAAGACCCTTCAGTTAGGAGGTGAATACTGTGAGGTATAAGACCCTTCAGCTAGGAGGTGAGTACTGTATGGTATAAGACCCTTCAGTTAGGAGGTGAATACCGTAAGGTATAAGACCCTTCAGCTAGGAGGTGAATACTGTAGGGTACAAGACCCTTCAGTTAGGAGGTGAATACTGTAGACCATGGGAAATAAATCGTCTAAAAAGGAAGACGATGGGAGACAAGGAAAGTCTGTCGGCAACATCCCTCCAGAAAGTCCATTGGGACGGATGTTGGAGTATTGGGATTTAGAGTCAAAACCCAAGGAGAAAAAGACCCAAATATGATCTAAGGACAGCAAGAAGGACCACCCCTAAACCCGACGATAACGACGACGATAGAGACAGAGAGTCTCCTAAGACAATGATGCCCTTGAGAGAGGTACCAATAGGAAATAATGAAATTGGATTTGTTAGTGCACCATTAACGTCAGGAGAGGTAAGAGTGTTTAAAAAGGAAATGAAAGTCCTCGTAGAAGACCCCTTAGGATTGACAGACCAAGTAGATCAATTTCTCGGTCCAAGTATATATACTTGGACGGAATTAATGTCCATTATGAACATCTTATTTACGAGTGAAGAAAGGGGAATGATTAGACGGTCTGCAATGAAAATTTGGGAAAGAGAAAACCCTCCCGGGGTAGGGGGAAACGAACCAGCCGATCAAAAATACCCTAATCAAGACCCGCAGTGGCAGAACAATAACGTCGGCCATAGGGGCCAGATGAAAGACCTTAGAAATCTGATAGTAAAAGGCATTAGGGAATCTGTCCCGAAATCACAAAATTTGAATAAGGCCTTCGAAGTAAGACAGGAAAAGGATGAGACTCCCTCAAATTTCTTACAGAGATTACGGGACACAATGAGGAAATATTCAGGTTTAGATCCAGAAGACCCGGTTGCCCAAGGACTCCTTCGAGTCCATTTTGTAACAAAATCATGGCCAGACATCCAAAAGAAAATTCAAAAGATAGATGGATGGAGTGAAAAACAATTGGATGAACTGCTCAGAGAAGCGCAGAAAGTTTTCGTTAATAGAGATGAAGCCAGAGAAAAACAGTGAAGCTTAAATGAGATGGTAATTGTACAAGTGTTCCACCCTTTTATGTTGTAAACAAGTAGTTGAAGCCCCCGCAAAACTTATGCCTTTACAGAGTTACCGCAGGCCCCTCTTATGGCACAAGCAGGCGACGTATTGAGTGCGACCCCTCTGGGTGTTGAAGGCTGTTTCTAGACAAATAGAGACCATTAAAGGCACCTAGGTGGGATCAAGGGATTGATTTTTAAAAATGTTTTGAAGAATCAAAGGGGGGATTGTGAGAACAGAATTTAGATTTTAGAATTTTTAAGAACAGAATTACATGGGAACATTTAAGATGAAACAATTAATCAGTCATGTATTGCTAACAAGCTAGCTTCAGTGCTGCAGGGAGGGACAGCTTATCAGAAATGACTTCATAACTTCAGGGCTGCAGAGGCAACTTGGCCTTGCAACTGGTACAGCGAGAGAGAGAGAGAGACATTGTACTTCAACAACACTCTTCTTATCACCCAGACATGACAATCCCAGGGGAAAGTTAGAATGAAAAACATACCGACCAGGCTAATACACGCCCCCTTGTTAGAGGGTGGCTCAGCCTACCCTTCTGATTCAGCAGTTGCTGAGTTTTTTATATTTGCTTTTATATTATACTGTTTAAATGTTATTTGTGTAAATAGATCCACATAATCCTAGTGAATATATATAATCATATATAAGTTGATCAGTAGAGAGAAGGTTATCATAGAATGATAAAAGGGGGGAATGTGGAAGTGAGCAGAAAGGCATGGCACTGGTACTTGAAACAAGGTTACCCTGGACCAAATGTTTACCTATAGCGATACTCAGAATTCGGACAGCCCCTAGAAAAGATGTGGGACTGTCCCCTATGAAATGCTATTCGGATTACCCTATATGGGAACCAGGGGCGAGATGCCAACCTTAGAAACTAAAGATTCGTTTCTAAAGAACTATATACTGGCGTTGTCTTCCTCATTGTCATTCCTCAGGAAGCAAGGCCTGTTAGCACAGACCCCACCTCTCGAATTTGCAGTGCACAAGATCCAACCAGGAGATTGGGTTCTGGTGAAATCGTGGAAAGAGACTAAACTACAAATGAACTGGGAAGGACCATACCAAACTCTCCTAACCACTGAAACAGCCATAAGAACGGCAGAAAGAGGTTGGACCCACTACACAAGAATCAAGGGGCCGGTACAACACCCGGCCGAGGAAGGAACTTGGACAACCGAATTAACAGAAGAACCATTGAAAATAAAGCTAAAAAGACTTTGAGTAACGAACTTTTTTTTATATAGCGGCGCGAGCGCGGAAATACTGTCTGTAATATTGTGTGCCTTCTCTCTTTCTCTCTTTCTTTTCAAAAGTAGCCAGGAAATCAGAACCAGATTAAAATGGGTTGGATGTTTTTGTATGCAGCATTAGTCATCCCAGTAATGGGAAAAATAACAATGCGGGACGGAACTGACGGGGACAACGGTACACAGATTCCATGGGTTACCCAAATTGAAATCCCCAAGAGCCAGGACCCTCAGGTGGTAGAAGTAGACTTATGTTTCCTAATCCCATGTGGGGGCATACATAACCAAAGAAATTATTATGTGGAGACCCTCCATTATTATGGGGATGGACTAATAACAGGAGACCCACTCCCACCGATTATATCCATTCACCAGAGCCCCATAAAACCAGGCCCAGATTGTCCAGATAAGGAATGCAACCCTATATATTTGACAATAAAAAGAACCAAGTGGACAGAAACGACTGGTGGAATATCCATCCAACGCCATCGGAATGGCTCAATAACAGAAGAACAACAAATCAACCATACCCACTTCCAATTAGACAACAAGGTGTTTGGAGTAACAGTTAGAGAAGGGAAAAAGAAAGGTGAATTAAAATGTTGTTTTCAGGTAACAATAGATAAGACTGGTAAACCATCTAACAAACTAAAAAGGACCTCTCATAACGATCCTAACATAGTAAAAATAATAGAGGTAAAGGACCTGAGAAAGACAATTGAGATAGAAACCGGTTACGGGGACACAAATGCCTGGGTAGAATGGATAAAATATACTGTAAAAAGTTTGAACAAAAACAATTGCTATGCTTGTGCATCTGGTAAACCGATAGCTCAAGTAGTACCTTTCCCGCTGGGGTGGGAGCGTGACCAAAAGGGCATGGAATGCATGTTAGCCCTATATCAGGATAAGACGGCTTGGGGTATTCAAACTTGCATATCCTTGTCATTAATGTTCCCTCCCCGAGAGAAAAAAGATTCAAGGACTCCCCCTTCATTTTTAGCCACCAGTGTGAATCACACATCATGCGTAAGTCGACACGGTGCGGAGCTAACCAGCAATATGGGAGAGTTGAAGTCATGCATAGAGACTGAGGACGTAACTGGAAGAGTCAGGGGAGGGAATTACTCATCATTGAATGTCCCCAGAGCGGATTTATGGTGGTATTGCGGAGGAAAAATCCTGAGACAGACCCTACCCTCCCAGTGGAAGGGGACGTGCGCAATTGTTCAATTGGCAATACCATTCACCTTGGCATTTGAGAAACAAAAGATAATAACGAGGGAAAGGGGTAAAAGGGAAGCGATAGCGAACTCTTTTGACGACCAGGTATACATGGATTTCATAGGGGTCCCAAGAGGGGTACCTGATGAATTCAAGGCCCGAAACCAAATAACCGCCGGTTTCGAGTCTTTGTTTTGGTGGGTCACTATTAACAAAAATGTAGATTGGATAAATTATATTTATTACAACCAACAAAGATTTATAAATTATACTAGAGATGCGGTAAAAGGTATAGCTGAACAATTAGATGCCACTAGTAGAATGGCTTGGGAAAATCGACTGGCTCTAGATATGATCTTAGCAGAAAAAGGAGGCGTATGTATAATGTTAGGAGGGAAATGTTGCACATTTATCCCAAATAACACAGCACCCGATGGTTCAATCACCCGAGCACTGCAAGGGTTAACAACTTTAGCAGAAGAGATGGCCGAAAATTCAGGAGCAGACACTTCCCTGACGGGGTGGCTTGAATCCTGGTTTGGAAAATGGAAAGGCATGATAATCTCGGTTTTTACCTCCCTGATCATGGTTGTCAGAATACTAATAGCCATCGGGTGTTGCATTATTCCTTGTGTAAGAGGGCTGACACAGCGATTGATTGAGACAGCTTTGACGAAGCAGATGTCAATACAAAGAGGCCAGGAAGAGAGTATGTACCTGTTAGGTAATGACAAAGTGGATAGTATCAATGGAAATACAGACATTGAAAAGGCGGCTGAAATAATGCTCAGAGAATTTGAGAGGACATATGAGAACCCTCCGCAGTATGTAGAAAACAACAAGGATAAGTAAAAGAAAAGGGGGAATTGTGAGAATAAGAAATACTGAAATGTTGTTTCTACAGCTTGTGGAAAATTACCAAGAAGTCATTTTTACACAACATAATGAAATCACTGAAAAAGAGAACTGATAAGGGTATGTAAGTAAAGACCTTGAGACAGTACAGCAGTTAAAAATTGTGCTTAGGCAGAGAAAAGAGAAACAGCAAGAGTTAGAACAGAGGATGTAGTGAATAAGAAACTGCCCCACTAAGATAAAGGCTGACAGCTGCAAGTTAAAACACACAATGGAGAGCCAAATAAGGTAAAACAACAACAAGAGTTAGGGGCTAGAAAGTTAGAGTAGGGGGAGAAGTAAACAGAGGAGGAGACTGTAGCAACTATAGGATAGGTTAGTGTCATAATATGTTATAACCAATAATGTAAACTAAAGGCATGGAAAAATGGATTTGTATTGTATAAACATGAACTGAATATGTTGATCGGTGTGCCTGCTTGTAGGACACCCGATCTTGCAAGAACGTTAAATAAACTTACTTCTTCAGACTTTGACTTGGTGTAAATTATTATTAAGTGGGCTACGTTTCTCACACCTGTAACCCTGATATCCCGAACACCCAGCCTGAGCCTGAATTAAGAGGACTTAGTCCCACGTGACGGCCAGGATCAAGTGGGTGAAGGGAATAAAGGGGCCAAGGGGAAGTTGACTCCGCGCCACGGTTTACATTTGCAATATCTCTGACCACATGAACTAAAATGGGCCTAATAGTCTCCCTGGTTTTTGTTACACACTGCAAGATTGTATGTGATATGGGATGACACATTTTGGAGGGAATTACCGACCGCTCCAGTCAAAGCCCCCAAACAAAATATACGATTCTGATTGTGGTGGGAGAAACGCACTGTTAATTCAATCCCGTCCCTCCACAGATTGCTTAACATATCATTTTAAACTTTCCAAATTAAAGAAAGACCCAGCCAAATTGTGCCATCTATTAACCCCCAAATGACACTAACCAAACCAAGTGTCTTTAATTCAACAAATTAACTGTTTAATTAAAAAAACGAAATTCTTAAACACTATGAAGGTATAACCAATATTTAAAATAGAAAAGATTAGAGTCCTTGCAAATTTACAGTCCACTGTTGCTCGAAGTCCTCACAGCCATCCGATGGGGAAAAAAAGAGTTCTTCAATAGTAGGACAGTCCGTAGTCTAATTCCAGCAGTAAGTGATGCTTTCCTGCTCCTTTTCAACAATTAACAACTTGCAAACACTTTCAATAGAATCAATCTGACTTTAGAGTTTTTGAGGGATAAAAGATTGTCACAGTCTAACTTCCCTTCCTTCAGTTTAAATTACCAGAAATCTCTGTTTTGGCTTGACTTTTTTTAGAATTTTGAGAAATAATAATAACTAAACAGACAAAATTCTCTTCCTTCAGTTTAAATGGAAGGGAGCTCTTCTTTCAGGTGCTAACACCAGCCGTCTGTCTGTGTTCTCTGTTAGAACAGGTTGTCTTCAACTAAAAGTTGAATTGTAACAAAAGTATCGCATGATGCTCAGTCCAAGTGGCTGTATCTAAGGTAACCAGAATGCGCCCTTTGAATCGCAGTCTCCGAATGGTTGTATCCAACGCCAACCAAAAATGCATTTTCTCTACCTCCTGAGGCTTGCTGGTTCTTAAAGCAGTACTGATCCTTTGCAAGCCTTAAAGACACACCACATATTTGCCGGAGAGAAAAAAAACTACAGGACCATGACAATAGCTATAAATCTCCAACTCTTTCTTTGTACCTCCTCCTCTCTTCATCCCTTTCCTCTTCTCCTCTTTCTGAGAAGTGACTGATGCGTGTAGACGTCAGTCAGGGACAGGACTAGTCTTGATGCCCCACATAGTCAAATAGTCCGCTGGGACTCTATATCGAGGGTCATACATAAAGAATTGCCAGTCATGTGACATTAGGAAGCAGTCACGAGCATGAGCCAGCAATTTGAGGAGAAAGGGGCGAAATTATTGTGATATGAACCAATATTGGGAGCAAGATTGCTTCAGGACTCAGCTGCAATTACCAATAGAATTTATGTAACCTGCCATCACCACCACCATTGCTGGCTGTGCCGTCAGTCGTCAAGGTCCTAAACTCGGAATTAATACCTGCACCACCACCACAGCATTTACATAACACTTTAACAACAACTTATATTTATATAGTGCCTTCAATGAAATAAAGTGTCCCAAGGTGCTTCACAGGAGCTTTATAAAACACTGAGCCACATCAAGAGATATTAAGTCAGGTGAACAAAAGCTTGGTCAAAGAGGTAGGTTTTATGGAGTGTCTTAAAGGAGGAAAGCGAGGCGGAGAGGCAGAGAAGGAGAGTACTCCAGACTTTTGGGTCCAGACAACGAAAGGTGCGGCCACCAAAGCTGGAGCGATTAAATGGGGAATGCTCAAGAGGCCAGAATTAGAGGAGATCAGATAACTCAGAGGGACGTGGGGCTGGAGGAGATTACAGACATAGGGAGAGTCAAGGCCTTGGTTTTCAAAGAATTTGATTACATCACCTCTCAACTTTATAAACTCAAACCAATTTTGTGCAACCTGTTCCCACCTTTATGCCCTGTTGCAATTCTGGTTGCTGAATCAATGTCATAAAATGCCAAAGAAATATAACAATTCAGGAGGAAATGACTCACCAACAGTTGCTCCAGAGCAAACAGGAAAGGGCAGTGGCTGTTGCTTCACCATTATTTTCCACATCCAAAGAATAATGTAAAAACAATAGGCCATCTGTGAATGGCAGGTTGTGGAATTGCTTAATATTTTGCTGGTGTTCTGTTGATTCTAGTTGCTTTTAAATCTTGTAGCATTTTCAGGAATCTTTGTGAAAGGAACATGACAGTGGGTGATGGAAGTTAAGGACGTAAGAACATAAGAACTAGGAGCAGGTGTTATGTATTGTTATACTATCTGTAAAGTGCTAGGAACTAATTAGCTAGGAACTTTTTGTTATGTGTAAGTGTTCAAGTGGGGCCACATTCATGGCTGCACTGGAGAGTCATGGGATATGTACCACAAAACCAGTCTCACCAGTCCTACAGCAGGCAACATGGTGGCTGAACAAATTACTGAAAAGCTCAAGCCTTTCCAAATTTAATGTGTGGAGTGGGAACCAGAAAACAACAAGACGTAACCTGGTGGCAGCAATGTCTGTGAGTAAACCTAGAACATTTTAAAAGAATTAGGTTGGGAAAATTGACCCAAATTAGTGCCAGGGAGAGAGAAAGAAAAACTGAGTGACTTGTGTGAAACTGAAAAACCAGATGTCAGCCAGGACAAGAATGAATGCACAGCTACAGCCCATAATGAATTGGGAAGCTGATGATGTCATAGAAGCATTTGAGAAGTTTAAACAAAAGTGCAGATTGACATTCAATAGTTTCCTAAAAGGCACTAGTGAAGAGGAGAAGGTCAGCTATATCTTTCTGTGGGCTGGAGATAAAGGATGAACATTTATTTAACAGCTGGGACCTAAGCGAAGAGGACAGCAGAGACCCAGGCAAATTTTTTGAAAGATTCAGCACCCATCTCCAGCCAAAGTCAAATCATCGGATATACCGATATGAATTTCAAGGCCTCAGACAGGAACTAAGTGAGCCTGTTGACAATTTTGTAACAAGATTGAAAAATGCAGCCAGAAAATGTAAATTTAAGGACACAGATGAACGGCTGATAGATCAGCTCATTTGGGGTTCTGCATATCCTGAAGTACAGAAAGCTCTAATCGGACAGGACAAGCTCACAATATCACAGGCTATAGACACTGCCAGAGCACTTGACCCACGAGCAGATAGACGAAGACACTGACTACCCACACAGCTAGCCTTCAGTTAAGCCAAGAGAAAGGCAGCAGGGTTGATGCAGTGAAACAACAAAAGGACGTACACCAGACAGAGAGAAAGATGTGCAGGAGCTGTGGACGACCACACGAATTGACAGACGAAAGGAAATGTCCAGCATATGGATCAATCTGCAGAGCTTGCAGAAAGACCAGTGGGAAAAGATGTGCAGAACAAGGCAAGAAGGTGGTAGACAAGTGACCAGAGCCAGAGTAACAGGGCGAATGAGTAGTGAAAGAAACTGAAACATCCATACCCTGGAAGATGACAATGCATTTAGAACATGATCGACATAGGAACCAACAATTGCACAAAATGTCTGGATGTAACAGTTCCCAGAGAAGAGAAATTCACACAACCATTCAGATCAGGAAGAGGCTGAGAAATAAACCCACAACGACAAAGCTGAAGGTGAAGACTGATAATGGAGCGCAGAGTAACATCATCCCACTCAGACCATACCAGCAGATCTTTTCTGAAAATTTGGAGAAAAATGGTTATCCAAGGGAACGTGCTCTGAAACCAAACAACGTCATGCAAACAGCATATGGGGAAACTGAGATTCGACAGCTAGGAACAACCCAAATCAGAAGGACACACAACGGAGATGGGGAAACTGAGATTCGACAGCTAGGAACAACCCAAATCAGAAGGACACACAACGGAGATGGGGAAACTGAGATTCGACAGCTTGGAACAACCCAAATCAGAGGGACACACAACGGAAAAGATGTTAACCCTATGTTCTACGTCACAGAAACAGATGGTCCTGCTATCCTGGGGTTGAGCAGTTGTGAAGAGCTGCAGGTTATCTCAGTAAACCATGAGGTGAAAGAGGCGACACTAAGGGTTGAAAAGGACCCTCCAATCAGAAGCAAAGAAGATCTGGTACAAATATACCCAGAGTGTTTTAATGAGACAGTTGGACGCTTTGAAGATTTTGAATATCACATCACTATTGACCCAGCGATGAAACCAGTGATTCATCCCCCACATAAAGTACCAGTAGAACTAAAAGGAAAGCTTGAAAGAGAGCTCCAAGAAATGGAAGAAAAGGTCACAGAGCCTACAGATTAGGTAAATTCCAACGTGGTGAGAGAGAAGACAAATGGACAAAAGAATTTGCCTGATCTCTAGGATCTTAACCATGTAATAAAGAGAGACCCTATTCCAACATTGGAAGAAAATCACACCAGCAATGGCAGGGGCAAATGTTTTCAGCAAGCTTGATGCCAGAAATGGATACTGGAATATGAAGCTCAATGCAGAATCTTCACTGACAACATTCAACACACCCTTTGGACGGTACAAATTCCTGTGTTTACCTTTTGGAGCAGTCGGCATAGCTGATACTATACAGATATATGGTGTAGATGGAAAAGATCATGGCAACCATCTACATGAAGCCATGGAGAGAACCAGGAAAGCTGGGATTAAGCTAAACGCAGACAAATGCATTGTAAAAGTGACAGAATGCCAGCTCTTCGGAATGGTGTACACACCTGACGGAGTCAAGCTGAGTCCTGAAAGAATCTCAGCCATCTCTGGGGTGGAAGCACAAGAGATAGAGAGTTGAGAAGTTTCCTTGGTTTGATACAATACATGAGCTCCTTTATTCCGCACATGTTGGAATACACAGCAAACTTGCAGAAGCTGATGAAAGAAGATGCAGAGTACCTGTGGTCAGAGTCACACGATAGGGGTTTCAACAAACTCAAAAAAGTAGTATGCAAGGAGACAAGTCTGTCATACTACAACAGAAATAAAGCTGTCACTCTGCAAGTAGATGCTTCCACAAAAGTACTGGGAGCAGCCCTGGTACAAGAGGGAAAGCCAATAGCATTTGCGTCCAAAGCTCTAACATCTGCTGAGGCAAGATATGCCAACATAGAGAGAGAGCTTTTGGCAGTCATGTATGGATGTGAGAAGTTCCACACATATCTCAATGGGAGGATGTTCACATTGGAGAGTGATCATCGTCCACTGGAGCAGATCTACAAGAAAAATGTATGGAAAGCACCAGCAAGAATACAGAGGTTACACTTGAGGCTTCAGAGTTACAATTGCATTCTGAAATATAAGCCAGGAAGAGAAATGGTCCTGGCAGACACCCTATCTCAATTATCACCATAGGAGAAACATGAGATAGAAGATCTAGATATAAAGATTCATCACCTAGTGAACATAACATTACCGACACTGAGCCAAATTAGAGATGAGACCAGCAAAGATGAGGAGCTGAATTTTACCGGTCCCTCGAAGCACAGTTCACGGCATGGAGGCCGGGAAAATCCTGCGGAGAGAGACCCACCTCAACCTGCGACGTCGAGAAGGGCTCGCAGCAAATTACCGGTGGCGGGGGGACCTTGGTGCAGCTCCCCGCCGCACGGCAGCAACACCACAATTAGCATATGGTAAATGGTACTTACCTTTGCTGATTATGCAGGACGCCAGCTCTCCATTGACACTTCCTGATTTTTTGCTGAATGGGCGGCCATCAAGTGCCGTCCCATTCAAAATTTGAAAAGACGGTGGGTCCACAGAGGCAGAATGTTTCACGGCAGAAGGTACATTTCTTTTCAGGGGTCTCATTCTGCATTCTTAAAGGAGGAGGGAGAGGGGGATACACAGGGGTCCCACTCTGCATTCTTAAAGGAGCAGGGAGAGGGGGATACACAGGGGTCTCACTGCATTCTTAAAGGAGGAGGGAGGGGGGGATACACAGGGGTCTCATTCTGCATTCTTAAAGGAGGAGGGAGGGGGGGATACACAGGGGTCTCACTGCATTCTTAAAGGAGCAGGGAGAGGGGGATACACAGGGGTCTCACTGCATTCTTAAAGGAGCAGGGAGAGGGGGATACACAGGGGTCCCACTCTGCATTCTTAAAGGAGGAGGGAGGGGAGGATACACAGGGGTCTCACTGCATTCTTAAAGGAGCAGGGAGAGGGGGATACACAGGGGTCCCACTCTGCATTCTTAAAGGAGGAGGGAGAGGGGGATACACAGGGGTCTCACTACATTCTTAAAGGAGCAGGGAGAGGGGGATACACAGGGGTCTCACTGCATTCTTAAAGGAGCAGGGAGAGGGGGATACACAGGGGTCTCACTCTGCATTCTTAAAGGAGGAGGGAGTGGGGGATACACAGGGGTCTCACTCTCCATTCTGAAAGGGAGAGGGGGATACACAGGGGTCTCACTCTGCATTCTTAAAGGAGGAGGGAGGGGGGATACACAGGGGTCTCACTCTCCATTCTTAAAGGGAGGAGGGAGAGGGGGATACACAGGGGTCTCATTCTGCATTCTTAAAGGAGGAGGGAGGGGGGATACACAGGGGTCTCACTGCATTCTTAAAGGAGCAGGGAGAGGGGGATACACAGGGGTCTCACTGCATTCTTAAAGGAGCAGGGAGAGGGGGATACACAGGGGTCCCACTCTGCATTCTTAAAGGAGGAGGGAGGGGAGGATACACAGGGGTCTCACTGCATTCTTAAAGGAGCAGGGAGAGGGGGATACACAGGGGTCTCACTCTGCATTCTTAAAGGAGGAGGGAGTGGGGGATACACAGGGGTCTCACTCTGCATTCTTAAAGGATAATGGAGGGGGGGATACACAGGGGTCTCACTCTGCATTCTTAAAGGAGGAGGGAGTGGGGGATACACAGGGGTCTCACTCTCCATTCTGAAAGGGAGAGGGGGATACACAGGGGTCTCACTCTGCATTCTTAAAGGAGGAGGGAGGGGGGATACACGGGTCTCACTCTCCATTCTTAAAGGGAGGAGGGAGGGGGGCATTACAGGGGTCCCACGCTACATACTGCAAGGGAGGAGGGAGGGGGGGATACACGGGTCTCTGCATTGTTAAAGGGGGGGCTGGTCTGAGATTACCGGAGGGAAAGCTCTCTGCTGGCATGAAGGGAGGTATTGTGTACCATCCCTCCGTTAACAGTGTACGCACTGTGTTTGTTTGTGTTTGTGAAGGAGCAATGGTACCTTAGGCGCCCTTTGTGTGGGGAGGGTGCCAGAAAGGGCAGGAGCATTAAGGTTATATGGATGGTGGGGGCAATCGATTCATCTGGTAGGATCTTCATGTGGTCATGCTGTGCCACTCTGAGTGTTGGCCAAGATGGGCAATGCTATGGCACGCCACATAGTTGATCCAGGAAATCAGCTGATGTACCCGTCAACACCAATCCATGCCCAGTTAGGAACCTTCAAATACATGAAGGGTTCAAGTTTATTTATCGCATGGAAATAGATATGGCTCAACTTCCATTGTGTGATCCTCTGCTCGTGAGGATCCGTATGCACCAGAGGCAATATCGACTGGCAGGTGCAATGGAAGTAGAGGCCCCCGGTAGTGAGCAGCAGCCCCCAAAGGGGGCTCACCATTACAATTGCTGTACATCTACAGGCCCACATGACATGCCATCAGATGTCAGAGCACCAGTGTCAGAGGCGATTGCACGTGTAGAGAGGGTGGTGACACGTCACTATGCCCGACTCAAGGATGACCTGCAGCCCATGGGCTCCAGTGGACATCCCATGCCCTTTGTTCCTCATAGTGGCAGCGGTTCTCAAGCCTGACGTCTCTGCACCATTTAAGAGGCCCACTGGAGACCTCTGTGGGGTCACACAGTCAGCAATGCACCGCTGCATCAGGGAGATCACCAATGCTCTGCACCAGAGGGCCAGTGAGTATGTCCACTTCAGAACGGACTCTCACAGCCAGGCCCAGAGGGCCATTAGAGTCATGGAGTCATTCAGCACAGAAACAGGCCCTTCAGCCCACCATGTTCATCAAGCCTATCTATTCTAATCCCATTTTCCAACACATGGACCGTAGCCTTGTATGCTATGGCGTTTCAAGTGCTCATCTAAATACTTCTTAAATGTTGTGAGAGTTCCTGCCCCTTCAGGCAGTGTGTTCCAGATTCCAACCGCCCTCTGGGTGAAAACATTTTTCCTCAAATCCCCTCTAAACCTCTTGCCCCTTACCTTAAACTATGCCCTCCTTGTTATTGATCCTTCCGCTAAGGGAAAACATTTCTTCCTTTCTATCCTATCAATGCCCCTCATAATTTTGTATACCTCACATCCCCCCTCAGCCTTCTCTGCTCTAAGGAAAACAACCCTAGCCTATCCAGTATATCTTCGTAGCTGAAATGCTCCAGCCCAGGCAACATCCTGGTGAATCTCCTCAGCACCCTCTCCAGTGCAATCACAGTGTGGTGCCCAGAACTGTACACAGTACTCCAGCTGTGGCCTAACTAGCATTTTATACAGCTATATCATAACTTCCCTGCTCTTTTATTCTATGCCTTGGTTAATAAAGGCAAGTATCCCATATGCCTTCTAAGCCACCTTATTTACCTGTGCTGCTGCCTTCAGTGATCTATGGACAAGTAGACAAATGTCCCTCAAACTTGCTATGGTCCCTCTTGTACCTGCCACTAAGTTATTTTAGGATCCAATTTGATAAATTGCCCTGGATCCCATAGGCTGTTACTTTCTTGACCAATCTCCCATGCGGGCCTTTATCAAAAGCCTTATGAAGTCCATGTAGACTACATAAGAACATAAGAAATAGGAGCAAGAGTAGGCCACTCAGCCCCTCAAGTCTGCCCTGCCATTCAGCTGCTTGAAAAATTCAATCAAGTTTGTTAGACATGATCTCCCCCTGACAAATGCCATGCTGACTATCCTTCATTAATCCCTGCCCCTCCGAGTAGAGATTAATCCTGTCCCTCAGAAATTTTTCCAATAGTTTCCCAACCATTGATGTTAGACTCACTGGCCTGTAATTACCTGGTTTATCCCTGCTACCCTTCTTGAATAATAGTACCACATTCGCTGTCCTCCAGTCCTCTGGCACCTCTCCTGTGGCCACAGAGGATTTGAAAATTTGTGTCAGATCCCCTACTATCTCCTCCCTTGCCTCATATAACAGCCTGGGATACATCTCATCTGGGCCTGGGGATTTATCCACTTTTAAGACTGCTAAAACCACTGATACCTCCTCCCTTTCAATGCTAATTTGTTATCGCAATCCCCCTCCCTGATCTCTACACCTACATCGTCCTTCTCCATAGTGAACACAGATGAAAAGTAATCATTTAATCTCACCCCATGGTATGCATGGGAAATTTAAGATAAATGTTTACTTTACATTTTGATGGATAGTCTAAGATATTTTGCTGTACAATTGGCAAGGTTAAGCGTTTGGATTCTGTGTTAGAAATAAGAATATGTGTTACATTTCTTAGTATATTTGATATTGTGATATACTTATCCACTTAAAGGTGTATTGCATGTTAAATTCTTTAATAGATATATAAAAGTTTATAAATCGTCTCATGTGGAATTCTGTATACAACTACAAGAACCCCCTCTCTGTGTCTCTTTAGGTGGAGAGATACATATTGAGGAGAGATTCCCAGGCCCTTATAATATCTGGGATATTTATGACTTATCCATAATTATTAAAAATAGGCTATCCAAAAGATGGTAATATTCTCTGTTAGTTTTCTTCCTTTGAGGGAAAACTAGTTCAATTCTTTGGACCCAAATAAGTGTCTATAAGAATTTGTTTGGTTTGAACTTAATTAGAGGAGATTCAGAGGGATGTACTTCTGATTTGGTTTAGTCCCTATAAAGGGTTAAAGTCATAAATCACTTCAGCATTATGTTTTAAAGAAAGAGGGATGTTATATATTGTTATACAAGGGAGTGTAGATAGTCTCGGTCATGTCGATATCAAAAAGGAGGAGGTGTTGGGCGTCTTGCAAAGCATTAAGGTAGATAAGTCCCCAGGGCCTGATGGGATCTACACCAGAATACTGAGGGATGCAAGGGAGGAAATTGCTGGGGCCTTGACAGAAATCTTTGTATCCTCATTGGCTACAGGTGAGGTCCCAGAGGACTGGAGACTAGTCAATGTTGTTCCTTTGTTTAAGAAGGGTAGCAAGGATAATCCAGGAAATTATAGGCCGGTGAGCCTTACGTCAGTGGTAGGGATATTATTAGAGAGGATTCTTCGGGACAGGATTTACTCCCATTTGGAAACAAATGAACTTATTAGCGAGAGGCAGCATGGTTTTGTGAAGGGGAGGTCGTGTCTCGCTAACTTGATTGAGTTTTTTGAGGAAGTGACGAAGATGATTGATGAAGGAAGGGCAGTGGATGTTGTCTACATGGACTTCAGTAAAGCCTTTGACAAGGTCCCTCATGGCAGACTGGTACAAAAGGTGAAGTCACACGGGATCAGAGGTGAGCTGACAAGATGGATACAGAACTGGCTCGGTCACAGAAGACAGAGGGTAGTAGTGGAAGGGTGCTTTCCTGAATGGAAGGCTGTGACTAGTGGTGTTCCGCAGGGATCTGTGCTGGGACCTTTGCTGTTTGTAGTATATATAAATGATTTGGAGGAAAATGTAGCTGCTCTGATTAATAAGTTTGCGGACGACACAAAGGTTGGTGGAGTTGCAGATAGTGATGAGGATTGTCAGAGGATACAGCAGGATATAGATCGGTTGGAGACTTGGGCGGAGAAATGGCAGATGGAGTTTAATCCGGACAAATGTGAGGTAATGCATTTTGGAAGATCTAATGCAGGTGGGAAGTATACAGTAAATGGCAGAACCCTTAGGAGTATTGACAGGCAGAGAGATCTGGGCGTACAGGTCCACAGGTCACTGAAAGTGGCAACGCAAATGGATAAGGTAGTCAAGAAGGCATACGGCATGCTTGCCTTCATCGGTCAGGGCATAGAGTATAAAAATTGGCAAGTCATGCTGCAGCTGTACAGAACCTTAGTTAGGCCACACTTAGAATATTGCGTGCAATTTTGATCGCCACACTACCAGAAGGATATGGAGGCTTTGGAGAGGGTACAGAAGAAGTTTACCAGGATGTTGCCTGGTCTGGAGGGTATTAGCTATGAGGAGAGGCTGGATAAATTCGGATTGTTTTCACTGGAATGACGGAGGTGGAGGGGCAACATGATAGAGGTTTACAAAGTTATGAGTGGCATGGACAGAGTGGATAGTCAGAAGCTTTTTCCCAGGGTGGAAGAGTCAGTTACTAGGGGACATTGGTTTATGGTGCAAGGGGCAAAGTTTAGAGGGGATGTGCGAGGCCAGTTCTTTACACAGAGGATGGTGAGTGCCTGGAACTTGCTGCCAGGGGAGGTGGTGGAAGCAGGTACGATAACGACGTTTAAGAGGCATCTTGACAAATACATGAATAGGATGGGAATAGAGGGATACGGACCCCGGAAGTGCAGAATGTTTTAGTTTAGACAGGCATCAAGATCGGCGCAGGCTTGGAGGGCCTAATGGCCTGTTCCTGTGCTGTACTGTTCTTTGTACTATCTGTAAAGTGCTAGGAACTAATTAGCTAAGAACCAGTTGTTATATGTAAGTGTTCCAGTGGGGCCACATTCACGACTGCACTGGAGAGTCATGGGATATGTAGCACAAAACCAGTCTCACCAGTCCTACAGCAGGCAGCATGGTGGCTGAACAATTAAATGAAAAGTTCAAGCCTTTCCAAGTTTAAAGTGTGATTATTTCCAACGTCTGGGAACCAGAAAACAACAAGAAGATGTAACAGCAGGAGTAGGCCCGTTAAGCTTGCTCCATGCCATTTAATAAAATCATGGCTGATCTTCTACCTCAATTCCAGTTTCCTGCCTTCTCCCCATATCCTTCAGTGGCCAAAAATCTCTCAATCTCAAGCCTTGAATATAGCATCCACAGTGTTCTGGGGAAGAGAATTCCAACGATTTACAACCCTCTGAATGAAGAAATTTCTCATTTTCTCAGTTCTATATGGCTGACCCCTTAACCGGAGACTAGGTCCCTGGTTCGAGACACTCCAGTCAAGGGGAAACAGCCTCTCAGCATCTACCCTGTCAAACTCTCAAAAAACTTTGTTTCAATGAGATCACCTCTCATTTTTCTAAATTCCAGTTAATATGGGACGTTTGCGGTTTCACCCATAAGTGATACGAAAGAAGGTTCCAGAGAATTTGTCTCCCCATGGAAATGACCAAATAATATCTCCCGAGCAGAAGAGCGGCCCTCGAATATCCTCACAACGCGACCACCTCTGTGTAGCTAGCCCTAACTTAACCAGGTATAATCCATCCCACTCTTGGTGCCAATCCCAGCGCTATAATATAACCCTACTTATAAGTAATGATGAAGGAAATATGTTCAATATTTAGGCTGATACTCCCAATGCAATATTGAGTGAGTGCTACACTGTCAGAGGTGCTGCCTTTTGGATCAGGCGTTAAAACGAGGCCCCGTCTGTCCTCTCAGGTGACCGTAAATGATCCCAGGGCCACTATTTCGAAGAAGATCAAGGGAGTTCTCCCTGGTGTCCTAGCCAATATTTATCCCTCAACCAAAATTACTAAAACAGATTATCTGGTCATTATCATATATTTGTTTGTGGGAGCTTGCTGTGCACAAATTGGCTGCTGCTTTTCCTATCTTACAACAGTGACCACACTCATTCAAGCGTTTGTTACTTGACTATTCCAACACGCTCCTGGCTGGGCTCCCACATTCTACCCTCTGTAAACCTGAGGTCATCCAAAACTCTGCTGCCTGTGTATTAACTCGTACCAAGTCTCATTCCCCTCTCACCCCTGTGCTCGTTGACCTCCATTAGCTCCTGGTAAATCAACGCTTTGATTTTAAAATTCTCATCCTTGTTTTCAAATCCCTCCATGGCCTTGCCCCTCCCTATCTCTGTAATCTCCTCCAGCCCTACAACCCTCCAAAATACTGCACTCATTGAATTTTGGCCTCCTGAGTATCCCCGATTTTAATCGCTTCACCATTAGTGGCCACACCTTCAACTGCCTAGGCCCTGGAATTCCCTCCCTACACCTCTCCACCTCGCTTTCCTCCTTTAAGACACGCCTTAAAACTAGCCTCTCTGACCAAACTTTTGACCACCTGACTTAATATCTCCTTACCTGACTCAGTGTCATGTTTTATTTTATAATGCTCCTGTGAAGCACCTTGGGACATTTAATTATATTAAAGACACTATAAATATTAATACTTCATTGGTTGTAAAGCACCTTGAGCAGTTACGAGCTTGGGAAAGGTGCTATAGAAATACAAGTCTTTCATTCTTTCTTCTTCAATTACAGATTGGTGACTGTTTCTATTTGTTTTCCAACCTTCCATGAAACACTTGCTACTGGGTGACTGATGAATGGTCACTTGATAAATGTTGATGATAGCAACATAACGCGCATAACACACAGCTTTACTTATATACATCACTGCTCTGATTCATTCTTCCGATGCTTTGCTGCAGGAATTGCAGGGTAATGGTGTCCAGGATTGGTAAGGAGGAAGGTGATAATTTCAGTTTTGTTTTCAATTGCTTTTTGTTCCCCAATGATATCAGGTACTATTTATAAACCAACATGTGCAAAGTACAGCTAGTGGTGAATACCTGAATATTGAAGAGTAAATATTGGTTAAAAATTTACAATCTAATTGCTGCGTTGGAGTGCTATTTAGTCAAGGAGGGAAAAAGAATGTATAGCTACAAAGTTTTTGTAGCACGGCTGATCAGTAACTTATTTGCAGCAGCATTGAAGTTAGCAATGCAGATGGTAAATAGGGTAGAACACACAAATCAGATGTTTGTCTCTTCACTGCAAAAACACTCCAGCAACAGCAGTAAATCAGGAGGTGGAAGGAAGAGAGAAACTTGGTAAAATTACAATCACCAGGGAAGTGATACTGACCAAACTAATGGAGCTGTGGGCTGACAAGTCCCCAGGTCCTGATAGACTTCATCCTAGGGTCTTAAAAGAAGTGGCTAATGAGGTAGTAGATGCGTTGGTGTTCATTTTTTAAAATTCGTTAGATTCTGGTAAGGTTCCATCAGACTGGAAAGTAGCAAAGTGACGCAGTGGTTAGCACCACAGCTTCACAGCTCCAGGGACCCAGGTTTGATTCTGGGTACTGCCTGTGCGGAGTTTGCAAGTTCTCCTTGTGACCGCGTGGGTTTTCGCCGGGTGCTCCGGTTTTCTCCAATCGCCAAAGACTTGCAGGTGATAGGTAAATTGACTGTTGTAAATTGCCCCTAGTGTAGGTAGGTGGTAGGGAATATGGGATTACTGTAGGGTTAGTATAAATGGGTGGTTGTTGGTCGGCACAGACTCGGTGGGCCGAAGAGCCTGTTTCAGTGCTGTATCTCTAAATAAATAAAAAATTTAAATTAAATACCCCCTCTATTCGAGAATGGGGGAGGAGGCAGAAAACAGGTAACTATAGGCCAGTTAACTTGACGTCTGTCGTGGGGAAGGTGTTAGAATCAATCATTAAGGAGGTTGTGGTTGGGCACTGAGAAAAACTCAAGGTAATCAGGAATAGTCAGCATGGTTTTGTGAAAGGAAAATCATGTTTAACCAATCTTTGTAGGAGTAACGAGCTGTGGATAAAGGGTAGCCCATTGGCGTAGTGTACTTGGATTTCCAGAAGGCATTTGACAAGGTGCCACATAAAAGGTTATTGCGCAAAGTAGGAGCTCATGGTGTAGGGGTAACATATTAGCATGGATAGAAGATTGGCTGGCTGGCAGAAAATAGAGAGTATGCATAAATGGGTCCTTTTCTGATTGGCAGGATGTGACTAGTGGAGTCCCGCAGGGGTCTGTCCTGGGGCCTCAACCTTTTACAATTTATATCAATGACTTAGATGAGGGGAGCGATGGAACGGTAGCTGAATTTGCAGATGACACAAAGATAGGTAGGAAAGTATGTTGTGAAGAGGACATAAGGAGGTTGCAGACCGATATAGATAGGTTGAGTGAGTAGGAAAAATTCTGGCAGATGGAGTATAATGTGGGAAAATGTGAAGCTGTTCACTTTGGCAGGAAGAATAAAGAAAACGAGTATTACTTAAACGGAGAATGACTGCAGAATTCCGAAGTGCAGAGGGATCTCGCTGTTCTCGTGCAGGAGTCACAAAAAGTTAGTATGCAGGTACTGCATGTGATAAAGAAGGCTAATGGCTATCCTTTATTACGAGAGGAATTGAAAATAAAAGTAAGGATGTTATGCTTCAGTTATGCAGCGCATTGGTGAGACCACATCTCAAATACTGTGTGAAGTTTTGGTCTCCTTATTTAAGGAAGGATGTAAATGTGTTGGAGGTGGTTCAGAGGAGGTTTATTAGATTGATACCTGGAATGAGTGGGTTGTCTTATGAGGAAAGGTTGGACAGACTGGGCTTGTTTTCACCGGAGTTTAGAAGAGTGAGGAAAGACTTGATTGAAGTTTATAAGATCCTGTATCGTCTAGACAAGGTGGGTGTGGAGAGGATGTTTCCTCTTGTGGGTGAGTCCAGAACTAGGGAGCATTGTTTTAAAATTAGGGGTTGCCCTTTTAGGACAGAGATGGAGAAATTTTTTTCTGTCAGAACTTTGTGCGGCTTTGGGACTCTCTGCCTCAGAAGCTGGGGGAGGCGGGGACATTGAATATTTTTAAGGCAGAGGTAGATAGATTCTTGTTAGGCAAGGGAATCGCGGGTTATCGGGGATAGATGGGAGTGTGGAATCCGAAACACAAACAGATCAGCCATGAGCTTATTGAATGGCGGAGCAGGCTCAAGGGGCTGAATGGCCTACTTCTACTCCTAATTCGTATGTTTATATGTTCTTACATTTAATCTTATATAAGTGCACCCTCATTTTGGTAAGAGTCTGCTTCTATCTACTTTGTCCTAACCCTTCATAATTTTAAACACTTTTATCAAATCACCCAATAATTTCTCTGTTCCGATTGTCATGAAAACCCTACATGCCAAATGGGACATATTAATTTCATCGGTTGGAACCTTCCCTTAGACTTTTACTGGTGATTCATGCAAATAACTTTTTTTTAAAAGATAAGCTGGCAGCCAAGATGGCCCTGGCAATTTACATATGAAACACCAACAGAGTAGACTGGAGACAACATGACTAGCTCAACCTAGCCAGAATATTGGGGTGCTCTCTGATTAACTTACCTGAAATGGCTTTATCAACACGGTCATCAGGAGCCATCGACACCATTAACTTTGAAAGAGCCAAACCCCTCCCAGTGTGACTGAACAGCTTCAGGTGTGGCGCCTTGAATCTCAACGAAGATTCATTAACACCAAAAAGAGGTTTGTTAATGTCATGTGACTTCTTGTGCAGCTCTGGGGAGACTATGAGTTTTTGAGAGTCAGAAAGCAGGAGGAGTCATAGAGTCATAGAGTTGTACAGTTCAGAAACAGGCCCTTCGGCCCATCATGTCTGTGCTGCCATCAAGCACCTATCTATTCGAATCCCATTTTCCAATGCTTGTCCCCTAGCCTGGTATGCTATGGCTTTTCAAGTGCTCATATAAATACTTTTTAAATGTTGTGAGGGTTCCTGCCTCTACCACCTCTTCAGGCAGTGTGTTCCAGACTCCAACCAACCTCTGGGTGAAAACATTTTTCTTCAAATCCCCTCTAAACCTCTTGCCCTTACTTTAAATCTATGCCTCTGGTTATTGACACCTCCACTAAGGGAAAAAGTTTCTTCCTATCTATCCTATCAATGCCCCCCATAATTTTGTATACCTCAATCATGTCCCCCTTCAGCCTTCTCTGCTCTAAGGAAAACAACTCTAGCCTATCCAGTCTCCCTTCATAGTTGAAATGCTCCAGCCCAGCCAACATCCTGGTGAATCTCCGCTGCACCCTCTCCAGTGCAATCACATCCTTCCTATAGTGTGGAGACCAGAACTGTACACAATACTCCAGCTGTGGCCTAACTAATGTTTTATACAGCTCCATCATAACCTCCCTGCTCTTATATTCTATGCCACAGCTAATAAAGGCAAGTATCCCATTTACATTCCTAACCACCTTATCTACCTTTGCTGCTGCCTTCAGTGATCTATTGACAAGTACACCAAGGTCCCTCTGTACTTCCTAGGGTCCTACCATCCATTGCATATTCCCTTGCCTTGTTAGTCCTCCCAAAATGAATCACCTCACACTTCTCAGGATTAAATTCCATTTGCCATTGCTCTGCCCATCTTACCAGCCTATCTATATCATCCTGTAATCTAAGGCTTTCCTCCTCACTATTTACGACACCACCAATTTACATGTCATCTGTGAACTTACTGATCATACCTCCTATATTCACGTCTAAATCATTAATGTACACTACAAACAGCAAGGGTCCCAGCACCGATCCCTGTGGTACACCACTGGTCACAGGCTTCCACTCGCAAAACAACCCTCAACCATCACCCTCTGCCTTTTGCCATGAAGCCAATTTGGATCCAATTTGCCAAATTGCCCTGGATCCAATGGGCTCTTACCTTCTTAACCAATCTCCCATGCGGGATCTTATCAAAAGCCTTACTGAAGTCCATGTAGACTACATCAACTGCTTTACCCTCATCTACACATCTAGTCACCTCCTCGAAAAATTCAATCAAGTTTGTTAGACATGATCTCCCGTGACAAAGCCATGCTGACTATTCTTGATTAATCCCTGCCTCTCCAAGAGGATAATAACTGTAAGCCATCAAGGGAGCAGCTCTCTCTCTCTCTCTCTCCAGTCAGACTGCCACAGCCAGCAACTAGAGGACAAGGGCCAAAAACCCCTATTCTGCCTTCTGGAGCCTGAGAAGCAAGCCCACAACCATGTACGTGCCCCAGTGAGAATTTCAGGACTACAATTTCAACTGAGGATTCTGGGACTCATATTCAGTATTTAAATTCCATTTATTCCAGAGTCTACTCCAACCACCAAATCTGTTTTCCCTCTGTAATCTATTTGTGTGTGTGAGACTCTCGTGTGAATGTGTGTATGAGTACACAGCATATTTTAGTAATTTTAACCGGTTTAGAGCGTTAAGAATAATAAACTTACATCTTTCTTCTTTAAACCCAAGACAACCTGTCTGATTGGTTCTTTGGCAATTACATTAGACAAACAGAATAAAATGTTCACCGAGGTGGTAAGTTCAATCACTCTGTTAAAAAAGGTCAAACCAGAGAAGGGGCGAAAGGGGAGCCTGAGACCCCCTCTTTGCCTGGCCGTAACAGAAATTTGGGGCTCTAGTCCGCGTATGTAACCCATAGACAAACGAGAAATTGGAAGTGGGAAACCAAATTGATACTTATCAAAAAAAAACTTCAATACAGGTTTCCTTGTAGTTTTGCTGCTCCCTGCCAGGGAGAAGTAACTTGGGACAAGTTAAAGGCCTTATTTATGGAAGAGTTAAGAAATGTAGCTGGGCAGCTTGGGATTACTTTCCATGCAAAAGCTAAGAAATCCAAAATCCTAAGACTTGTGGCCAACCAGTTTTCACTCAAACCTGAGGATTCAGAGACAGGGTTAGAGTCTGACTCAGATGGGTAACCTTTGCAATTGGAATAGAGGAAATTCAAATTGGTATTCCAGGGAGAAGAGACGAAAAAAGAGGGAGAGAGAGGACAGGGTAAGAGAGAGAATTTTCCAGAAGGAGAAGGAGGAAAGGGAGCTAAGGCGGCTTGAATTAACCAGGGGGCAACATGGTAACCCCAGTGAAAGCACGGCCAGTGTGGAAGCTACCCTTAGCTCAGGGCCGTGTGCTGAGCTCTTAAAGTTCTCCCAGTTGGTCCCAAAGTTCAATCAGGGAAATGTGGAAGGATTTTTTGTCACATTTGAAAAGCTTGCAAGATGGTTGAAATTGCTGGCTGAGAGCTGGTCCTTACAATTACAAAGCAAGCTAACAGGAAAAGCCCATGAGGTTTATTCCCTGTTGCCAGATGAAAGTTCATCAGAGTATGAACTGACTTAAAATGCTATCCCTGGGGCATATGAGTTAGTACCGGAAGCGTACCGTCAGAAATTCCAAACCCTCCAGAAACAGCCTGATTAAACATACCTCGAATTTGAAAGAAGTAAGCAGCTGGCTTTTGACCAGTGGTTAAGGGTCCTTAAAGTACTGCCCACATATGAAAATCTCAGAGAGGTTATTCCTCTCAAAGTATTTAAAAACTCTCTTCCCCTTACTATAAAAACCCATGTAGAGGAATGAAAGGTTCAAAGGGCCAGTCAAGCCACAGTCCTGGCTGATGGATTTGCTCTCATATATAAGTCCGTACCCCAAGGAAAAACCTTCCCTAGTCACCCCCACAACCCTGAAAAGGATAAGAGGTGGGAGGGTGATAGAAGCCCAAACAGCCCTGGGCAAAAGTGGAAAGCTGGACACACAGGGGACCCTCCTCAAACCAAAAAAGACAGTGCTGAGAGCAGAGGTGAGACCCGGAGACCTGTGTGTTTCTATTGTGACACGGCATGTCACCTCCGAGCAGACTGCTGGAAACTACAGGGAAAACCTGCAGGACTAATCAGGGCACACTGAACCAGTGCAAGAGAAGGAGCCCTGATGGAAAGCACAGCACAGCAGGCTGTGGCTTTAACTGCAGCAGCAGTAAGACCCAGGAAACATACTGCTGTGGGTGCAGGAAAATTTAACCAGATCCCTGAAGGTTATCAGGATTTTGTGTTAAAGGGAGAGTAACACAGAGGTACAGGGGCCACCAGATCCTTTCTTCTGGGCAAAGGCATGACCTTTCCCCCAGTGAGTGCAGCGAATGCGAGGGCGGTAGTGAATGGTATCAAAGGGCGATGTACGCCCGTACCTTTACATCGAGTGCACTTGGAGTCCAACCTAGTTTCGGGACCAGTGACTGTGAGGGTTGTCCCTAGTTTGCCTGTGGACGGGGTCCACCTGCTCCTAGGTAATGATCTGGCGGGGGTGAAAGTGGTAGCTTCCCCAGTAGTGGTAGAGAGTCCGCAGGAAGTCAGAGAGATGGGGCAGTGGCAGGAGACGGTCCCCTGCAGTTCCCCTGATTGTGTAGTGACTCAGGCCATGGTCAAACCAGCTCCCTCAGGGCAGACTGAACTGGTGCTGCAGATAAATGACCATGCTGTCTGGTTGTCTGAAACATCTTTGGGGATTTAGAGGACCCAAGGAATGGATTAAACCAATCTCCCCTAGTTGAGGCTCAACATGCCAACCCAGTATTAGAGAAGTTAGCACAGGCTGCCCAAACTAAACTGAAGCAGAGGAAATCCCTGATTGCTGCAATGTAAAGAATGAGGTGCTGATGAGGAAGTGGAGTTCTCCTCACAAATCTGAGGACAAATGGTGGACAGTGGTTCACCAGATAGTGGTGCCACTAAGGTACCGTAAAGAAATATTAAGAATGGCCCACGAGCTTACAATTGTAATACAATTTCATACATGTCGGTGTACGAAAAACCAAAACCTGCATAAGACAGCAGTTTGACTGTCCAAGGATGTGTTGGAGTTCTGTAAAACTTGCCCCATGTTCCAGGTTGAGGAGAAGCCCCAAACTGCAGTAAAATCTGCACCCCTAATTCCTGTACCAGCTTTTGGGGAACCCTCCCAGCAGAGAGCTGGTGGATTGTGAGGGACCCCTGCCGAAAACAAAAGGGGACAGACAGGCACAGGTCTGGCAGACAGTTAGGGAGGAAGGGAATGAAAAAGAGTGTGAGGTAAGATTAAAGGAGGGCTGGGAGGATTCACAAATGGAAGCACCTTCTGTCCAGTCAGCCAATCCTGAGATATTGGAAAATTTAGACCCCACACCCTCCTACGCAAATGCAGGCCAAAAAAGCACCCCACCAAGGCTGCGAACAGCATTTACAGACACTTGTAGAGACAAAGAAAGGTCCTAAAAAGGCAAACCCACAGTGAGGATGATGCCTCACCTAGTCGAAGTGCTGCAGGGGAGTGCAGTGGGATCTGTACAGATACTTGTGAGCAGGAATGTCCTAGAGGACATGGGGGAGATTAGCAAAGACACCCTCCCCACAGTAAACGGAAAAGGAAACAAAAAGACCCTAATATGAACAACACTTATATGACTCACCAGAAAACTAAAAGTGAGGTCAGGGTGGATCTACCCACTGCAGAATCCAATGATCAGGGCTCAAGCCCAAAGCCAATCAAATCCCACAATTTCACTTCAGACTCCAGCAAGAACAATGGCCCAGAGGAAATCTCAGACACCTCACAGGGGCTTAAAACCAATTCATTACCCAACACCACCATAGGGAGAGAAATTAGCAAGGTACTGGAACATAAAGGGATAGAACCACATGTTGCTGAAACAACAGCTGAGGGTTAAAGCTTGTGCATACAGGAGAACTTGCACTAGACAATCATGGAAATTTGCAGGCAACAAACTTCCCCAACAACCACATATTTATTAGAATGCCCATCCCCAGGTTATTGCAAATCGAAGCTAAAGAAACTTTAAACCCGTTGGACCACACATAACCATCCCAGTCAAATTTCAAGGGGAAAAAGGGCAATTAAATCAACCTTGCTGCTTCAGAGAGAAAAAAAAGACAAACTGCAACAATTCTAAGATTCATGAGTGAATGAGAGTGAGTGAAAACTGAATGTGTGTTTTCCTTTGTTTTCTTTTCCACTCCCATAAAGAAATGCTCCCATTGCCGCATTTCATTCTGCGTGGTATAGAGGTGTCATGAAAACCCTACATGCCAAATGAAAAATGTTAATGTAATCAATTGGAACTTTGCCTTAGACCTTTTCTGGAGATTCTTACAAATAACTTTTTTAATAAAGAAAAGCTTGCAGCCAAGATGGCCCCTGCAATTTACATGTGAAACATCAACAGAGTAGACTGGAGACAATAATATAAAAGCAAAATACTGCAGATGCTGGAAATCTGAAATAAAAACAGAGAGTGCTGGAAATACTCGGCAGGTCCGGCAGCATCTGTGGAGAGAGAAGCAGAGTTAACGTTTCAGGTCAGTGACCTTTCATCAGAGCTGATGAAAGGTCACAGACCTTTCATCAGAGCTGATGAAAGGTCACAGACCTGAAACATTAACTAGACTGGAGACAACATTACTGGCTCAACCTAAACCAGAGAAGGGGCGAAAGGGGAGCCTGAGACCCCCCTCCTCACCTGATCATAACATGATATAAGAAAAAGACCCAGTTTTTCAAGGCTATATTTGTATGCGTATTTCCTCATACCAGATACTATACTAATATCATCACCGAATCCCCCGCTATCAACATCCTGGAGTTATCATTGACCAAAAACTTAACTGGAACAGCCATATAAATACTGTGGCTACATGAGGCTGGGAATTCTGCAACAAGTAACTCACCTCCTGACTCCCCAATGCCTGTCCAGCATCTACAAGACACAAGTCAGGAATGTGATGGAATACACTCTACTTGTTTGGATGGGTGCAGCTACAACTACACTCAGGAAGCTTGACACCATCCAGGACAAAGCAGCCCACTTGATTGGCACCCCATCCACAAACATTCACTCCCTCCACCACCAACGCACAGGGGCAGCAGTGTGTCCATCTACAAGATGCATTGCAGCAACCCGCCAAGCCTCCTACGACAGAACCTTCCAAACCTGCGACCTCTACCACCTAGAAGAACAAGGGCATCCCTTACTGCCCTTGAGAAGGTGATTGTGAGCCGTCTTCTTGAACCACTGTAGTCCGCATGGTGATGGCACTCCTACAGTGCTGTTAGGGAGGCAGCTCCGGGATTTTGACTCAGTGACGACGGAGGAACAGCCAGTATGCTCCAAGTCAGATTAGTGTCTGATTGGAAAGGAACATGCAAGTGGTGGTGTTCCCATGCATTTGCTGCCCTTGTCCTTCTAGGTGGTAGAGGTCGCAGGTTTGGAAGGTGCTGATGAAGATGTCTTGGTGAGTTGCTGCAGTGCATTTTGCAGTTGGTACACACTGTTGCCACTGTGCATCGGTGGTGAATGGGAGTGAATGTTGAAGGCGGTGGATGGGGTGCTGATCATGTGGGCTGCATTGTCCTGGGTAGTGTCAAGCTTCTTGAGTGTTGTTGGAGCAATACTCATCCAGGCAAGTGGAGAGTATTCCATCACACTCCTGATTTGTGCTTTGTAGATGGTGGACAGGCTTTGGGGAGTCAGGAAGTGAGTTACTCGTTGCAGAATTCCCAACCTCTGACCTGCTCTTGTAGCCACAGTATTTACGTGCCTGGTCCAGTTAAGTTTTTGGTCAATGGTAACCCCCACAGGATGTTGATAGTGGGGGAATTCAACAATGGTAATGCTGTTGAATGCCCAGGGGAGATGGTTAGAGTCTCTTTTGTTTGTGATGGTCATTGCCTGACACATGTGTGGCATGAATGTTACTTGTCTCTTATCAACCCAAGTCCAAATATTGTCCAGGTCTTGCTGCATGCGGGCACAGACTGCTTCAGCATCTGAGGAGTCGCAAATGGTGCTGAATACTATACAATCATCAACGAACATCCCACTTTTGACTTTATGATGGAGGGAAGGTCATTGATGAAGCAGCTGAAGCTGGTTGGGCCTAGAACACTACCCTGAGGAACTCCTGCAGTGTTGTCCTGGAGCTCAGATGATTGACCTCCAACAACCACAACCATCTTCCTTTATGCTCGTATGGCTCCAACCAGTGAAGAGTTTTCCCCTGATTACCATTGACTCCAGTTTTACTAAGGCTCCTTGATGCCATACTCGGTCAAATGCAGCATTGATATCAAGGACAGTCACCTTCACCTTACTCTGGAATTCAGCCCTTTTGTCAATGCCTGGACCAAGTCTGCAATGAGGTCTGGAGCTGAATGGTCCTGGCAGGACCCAATCTTAGCATCAGTGAGCAGGTGATGCCACTTGGTTGATTGTCGATGCAACGTTTCCCTAATTTTTTTGGAATCCATGGGTGATTTGTTTAAATGCACAGCTCCTTAAAAATTTTTGCGTGGCCACACAGGTGCAGTAATTTAAAAGGACCGAATTGTGCATGGCCTGCGCTGGACGTTTAGGTTGCTGCGCAATCACACAGCTACGCAACTTAGGCGGAATATTGTGTCGATGATACCTTCCATCACTTTACTGATGATTGAGAGTCAGCTGATGGGATCGTACTTGGCCAGATTGGATTTGCTCTGCTTTTTGTAGACCAGAAATACCTGGGCAATTTTCCACATTGTCAGATAAACAGCAGTGGTGTAGTTATACTGGAATAGTTTGGCTAGTTCTCGAGTACAAGCCTTCAACACTAGAACCAGGATGTTGTCAGGGCTCACAGTCTTTGCAGTGTGCAGTACCTTCAGCCATTTCTTGATATTACGTGGAGTGAATCGAAATGTCTGAGGACTGGCATCTGTGATGCAGGGAATCCCAGGAGGAGGCCAAGATGGATTATCCACTCGGCACGTGTGACTGAAGATGGTTGCAAATGCTTCAAATTTTTCTTTTTTGCATTGATGTGCTGAGTTCCGCCATCATTGAGGATTTTTTTCTTTTTTTTTCATTCAGCATTTATTGCCCATCCCTAATTGCCCTTGAGAAGCTGGTGGTGAGCTGTCTTCTTGAACTTCTGTCGTCCATATGAGGTAGGTACACCCACAGTGCTGTTAGGAAGGGAGTTCCAGGATTCTGACCCAGCGACAGTGAAGAAACGGCGATATAGTTCCAAATCAGGATGGTGTGTGACTTGGCAGGGAACTTGCAGGTGGTGTTGTTTCCATGCATCTGCTGCCCTTGTCCTTCTATGAGGTAGAGGTCGCTGGTTTGGAAGGGGGAAGATATTCATGGAGGCACTGCCCATTAGTTGTTTAAGTGTCCATCACTATTCATGACTGGATGTGGCTGGACTGCAGAGCTTTAATCTAATCCATTGGTTGTGGGATTGCTTAGCTTTGTCTATTGCATGCTTAGCATGCATGTAGTCCTTTGTTGTAGCTTCACCAGGTTGGCATCTCATTTTTAGGTATGCCTTGTGCTGCTCCTGGCATGCCTTCTTACATTCCTCATTGAACCAGGGTTGAATCCCTGGCTTGGTAGTAATAGTAGAGTGAGAGATATGCCAGGCCATGATGTTACAGATTGTGGTTGAATACAATTCTGCTGCTGATAGCCCACAGCACCTCATGGATGCCCAGTTGTGAGTTGCCAGATCTGTTCTGAATCTGTCCCATTTACCATAGTGGTAGTGCCACACAACACGATGGAGGGTGTCCTCAGTGTGATGAGACTTCATCTGCACAAAGACTGTGTGATGGGCACGCCTACCATCATGGACTGATGCATCTGTGATAGGTAGATTGGCGAGGACGAGGCCAAGTGGGTTTTTCCTTCTTGTTGCTTCTCTCAGCACCTGCCGCAGGCCCAGTCTGGCAGTTCAGGACTCGGCCAGCTCGGTCAGCAACAGTTGTACCAAGTCACTGTTAGTGATGGACATTGAAGTCCCCCACCCAAAGTACATTGTGACCTTCCTACCTTCAGTGCTTCTTCCAAGTGGTGTTCAATATGGAGGAGTACTGATTCATCAGCTGAGGGAGGAGTCAATGTTGAGGACTCCCAGAGCCACATGCTCCTGACTGTATACCAGTGTGCTGCCACCACTTGTGGATTTGTCCTGTGGTGGGATAGAGCATACCCAGGGATGGTGATGGAGCAGTCTGGGATGTTAGCTGACAGATATGATTCTGTGAGTATAACAGGTCTCCCATTGTAGACACAAGTCCCCAGATATTAGTGAGGAGGTCAATTGGACTGGGTGTACCTTTTTTGTGGCCTGGCTTTATTCTTATTTTTAGCAGTTTGATTTAACTGAGTGGTTTGCAGGGCCATTTCAGAGATAAGGCCAGACTGGCTAAGGACAGCAGGTTTCCTTCCCTAAATGACATTAGTGAATTAACTGGCTTTTTACGACAATCTTGTAGCTTCATGGTCACTTTTTATTCCAGATTTATTTAATTAACTCAATTCATATTCAGAAGCTGCCATGGTGGGATTTGAACGAACGTCTCCGGATTATTAGTTCAGGCCTCTGGATTACTGTTGAGTACCATAACCACAATGTATAGTAGGCACAGTTATGATCAAATCAAATAGTTGTCAGCATGTTTAATAATGCTGATTACGGTATCATAAACCTATTAACAAGTTTTAAAACTTTATGTTCTGAATTATTCTTTGAAAATTTGGCAGAGAGTTAACTCATTCACTTAGACGCTTATGTGTATCCTACAAGGGGCCTGTAGCATAATCATTAATATAATCTGGGCCAGTTAATGTAAAATGGGAATAAAAACAAGAAATGCTGGAATCACTCAGCAGGTCTGGCAGCATCTGTGGAAAGAGAAGCAGAGTTAACGTTTCGGGTCAGTGACCCTTCTTCGGAACTCATGTAAAATGGGCTTGAGTTATGAATGTGTTGGGAAGAGATAAGAAGAAAACCATAACTGACACCAACAGTTCCACATTAGAGAGTGAACAGATGATATTGCACAGACTTGCTGAAGGGAGATTAATCAGACAAAGTTAGAATGCATTGACACAATGGCATCAAGTGGGGAGGACATAATTAAACAAATAAAGATACAGACACTGGAGCTCCCTGGGGACTTTTGATCTAGTCTTACTGAAGCTAACATAAGTAGTCAAGGCGACATACTTTCGACCTCTTGAAGCAATCTCTGCTTTGTAAGTTGTAATCTTATCTTTTAAAGTGACGTTTAAGGAAAGCAAACAATAAGCAATCTCTACAACTTAAAGGCTGCATTTGGAAAATTCTGGTATCTATATCTTATTTACACTGCAATTAAGAGGTAGTGTTTTCTGATCTGATTGATTTGATTTAGCAAAGAGTGTTAACTAAACATTTTAATGTTTCCTCGTCCTTGGACTTGTATTAGTAATAAAGGATATCATACAACACCTCAACATAAGGGCATTAGGAATACATGACAATATCCTATAATACCCCACATAAGGGTAATAGAGATATATGACAATATCCTGTATAAACCCAACAGTTGCTTTCAAATTAGGGGCTTGAGCTGCTGAGAGAGAAACAAATTATTTGAGAACTAAAGCTGCTGGATACAGATTCAGTTCAACGGGAAGATAAAGGTGAAACTTGCTCCAAAACAAAGTGTTTGCTGATTCCATTTTTTTTGTAAAAGTCACATAAATATCCTGTCAATCATTTACCCGGCATTGTACCTTTATACTCTTCCTTCTAAAAATATGCTCCATGTGTGATGTGTTAGCCATTCTATTTCTACTCATTGGCCACTGTTTTTTAAACTAGGCTCCAAATCCATTCCTGTTCATTCCCATCAATTTATTTGCTGTATTAAAATAATGCATTCACAACAAGGCGTAAGCAGGAGTTTTAAAAGTTAATTAGAACTAAAAGCCATTCATGTCAGCATTAAAAAACCAAGCAGCAAAATTTCTTTTAAAAATCACCCATTGAAATGTTCATTTGTATATCCATGAGATTAAACAAAAAAAGTACCTTTATTCTCCAGAATTTTCCAATGCAGCCTTTAACTTGTAGAGATTACTTAATGTTTGCCTTCCTTAAATGTCATTTTTAAATGCTAATTTTGATCAGACTGTTTTATTGAAGCTGGCACAGGCTTTTCTCCTTCCTTCTTCCCTTCTGTTCTCTCTGCACAGAGATTTTAATAAAACTGCCTCCCTGAGGGACAAGGAATGACACAAGTGTTAAAACACAATAGATGCTTCATTATCGTAAACTCGCTTAATTGCGAAAACCTGGACCGAGAAATCGGGATTCACAGCTTTACTGCCATCGTGGAAAAAGATGACAGTTCACTTCTCACCGTTTGGCCCATCTTAATTCATCCATCCTGGAGGGACCCCAATATTCCTCCAATTATCCCCTAAATGATTCCAGTGTTTTAGCCATTCCTTTATCTGACATTAATTCCACACTCGCTTTGCAAAGACAAATTTCCTGATATCAGGCCTGTAGTTTGAACCTGCATCCTGCTGTTTTACTCCATGACTCAAAAGTAATATGAGAGATGTATTTTTACCTTTTTCCCCATTCGTTTAGGAGTCTTGTGCCTCTCTATAAATTCACCTTTCACAAAGACGCCTGATTTCCAGGCTAATAACTGCAGGTTTTCTGCCACCTGTCAGCATAATTGAGAGGCCTGATCGGGCTGGATGTGGGCTCCTTGCTGAACTGCCTCCAATGCTTGGATATCTCTCCCTTGTTTCTTGGCGACCAGAACCAGTAACAGTATTCGAGGGTGTAGTCTGACCAGTGGACGATACCATTCTACTGTTTACACTGTGCAGTTTGTCATTCTGTTGGCATTGTTGATTGCTGATTTGCTTTGGTCTGAATTATTTATCATCAAGGCAGCTTAGACTTGTAAATTCCTTTCAGCTTTCCGTTTGGCTCCTTCAATGCCAGGGACTGCACAGTGTATATTTTCCTCGATTCTGCAGCACCTGACAGTGCCTGCATTTAATTTCCCTGGGTTTTGTTCAGCCCTCACAGATCTTGTTGAACTAATTATGTAATTACACCTCCCTGTTTGGAACCATACTAATGTTTCACTGCTCTGCACAGAGTTTCTGATTAATTACAAACAATTTGCATTTATATAGCACCTGTAACATAGTAAAATGTCCAAAGGTGCTCCAAAGAGGGGCATAATCAGACAGACCTGATACTAAGGCCGGAATTTTACCCTAGGCGGACGGGAGCCGGTCACCGTCTGAAAGATCAGTGGCGAACTCGCTTCTGCCTCACCTGGGGATCCGACTCGTATTTTGCGGGTCACCGGGCTTCCATTGGTGTGAGGGGGGACTTGCACCCTCTTGAGGGAGGAAGTCTCACCTAATAGAGCTGCCGGCCAATCAGCGGGCCAGCAGCTCATAGTCCCAGCAGCGCTACTGGGAGTGGTGGCCACTGCTGGAACTACAGCCCAGCATGAAGACAAGATGCCTGGGAGCCGAGAGGGAAGGTACGTTTTGGTTGCCTCGCCGGAGGTAATCGGTCAGTCCCCAGCGGGGCAAGGGTGGTCGATTGGGGGGACGGAGTTGGGGGGGGGGGGGGCCGTGCTGTGTCTTTGGGGTTGGTTGGGTTTGCGGGGGTGGCCCTCCATCGAGCACAGGTTGCCGACCATGAGGGTCACCCCAGGATGCTTGGAAGCCACCTGGTTTCGTTAGGGGGCTTCTCCCAGCTCCAGGACGCCCGCCACATGTAAAATCTGTGTGGAGGCGGGAATCGACCCTTAAGTGGCCGTTAAGTGGCCACTTAAGGGCTTTCATTGGCCTGGGGTTGGCAGGCCGTTATTTGCCACCGCCGCCATGTGTAAAGTGGCAGGAGTGGGTTGGGAGTGTCTCCCGGTGCTTCCCACTCCATTTTACGCCACCCGCCCACCACCCGTCCACGCCACCATCCAGCTTGTTGGGATGGTGTAAAATTCCGGCCTAAGTCAAAGAAAAATGACCAAACGAGGCAGGTTTTAAGGATCGTTTTAAAGGAGGAAAGAGTAATAGAGAGGTGGAGGGGTTTAGGGAGGGAATTCCAGAGCTTATGGCTGAGGCAGCTGAAGGCATAGCCGCCAATGGTGGAATGACAGAAGTGGATAAATGCACAAGAATTGGAGGAGCGCAGAGATCTCGGAGGGTCATAGAGCTGGAGAACGTGACAGAACTAAGTTGGAGTCAGGCCATGGTGGGATTTGAACACAATTGTGTTCAACAAAACACGTGAACGCCACACTATCCTGACATCACACAGCCCAGAGATGTGACTCCTGGACACCAAAATTGGGTAACGCGGGTCCTGGCAACACCTGTGCTGCCAACTCTTGAAAAAATAATCGTGAAACAGCAAGATGGACCTTGCAGTAGCTTTATATAAATAACCAGCACCCTGATCGCAGGTAAGTAAAATTTCTGAAACCTTTTCTTTTGGAAAGTAATCCTGAGTGTTTTTTGGAGGTGTTTTGGTGCATTTGCTAGAGAGCATTGCCACATCCTCACAGGGATGGCAGAGGAATGGGTGACCTGTTCACATAAAGGCTGCACATGGAATGCGGGCGACAGTCGCAGTGCCTCATGGTCTGCAGCACAACAGGGAGACGGAGCAGAGGCTATAGGGAGGGCAAACTGCACACCATGCCCTCTTCCAAGTTGGAGCTGGACTCCTTCTTGATCCTTGATTCTGACAGGAGGCAGCCTGGCAGTCCAGCCAATGCATGCTGCATCTGGGTGTCCATCAGCGCTCTCCTGCATGCCACCCCATCGAGGCCCTCAAATGAGTCCTCTGCAGCTGTATTCATCTGCTATTTCACCCTTTATCCCTGGGGGTCTGGTTGAAGCCCACTAGTGCCCAATGACTCACCATGTGCTGATCCCAACTCTATACTAGCCTCCAAATTACATGCAGTGCCAGTGTCTAGAGCTGGTGGCTGTGAGTGTCAAATCAAGTGATGAGGCCTCTTCACCAATGCTGTACTGTTGCTCTCTCTCCTCCTTCTTGGGCTGTTGTGGCTCTGCAGATGGCAGTTCTTGGGTGTAGCAGGATGAGGGTGAGCTGGGAGGGGCATAAGGAAGGAAGATACCATCATCCTCAATGGTCTAAATGATGCCAGATCCACAAGACCTGTTGAAGCTGCTCCCATGATGCAGAGAACTATCTTCTATGTAGGGATCAGGAGATGCAGGCATCATTGTCCCACATTGACTCTGCTCTGCTACCTGCTGTTGTGTGCTATCTTGTCCTGCAAGAGAGAGGGCAGAATATCAGTGGTTGTGCAGCACTGTGTTTGGGTGATGGGTCTGCCATAGCTGAATAGCTGGAGATATGTGGAGGCAGTGAGAGGTGGGTGTGAGGCTAGCAGCATTGGTAGGTTTGTGAGGGTGAGGCGGAGTATCTGCATATTAGGTATGAGTCCTGAGTGCCAGGGAGTGCTGCTGGATGAGTGATGGGGAGTGTGTTGCATTGAGCAGGGTGAGAGGCTGGTGGAGCAGTGGGCAGAAGATGTCCTGTGAAGATGCATTCACTGATATTGACCACCCAGGTGAGGTCAGTAGACTTCTTGTGGCACTGCAGCAACTCGCCGAGGCTCCTTCAAAAGCACCATCCAAGCCCACGACCTCTACCACCTAGAAGGACAAGGGCAACCAGACGCATGGGAACACCACTGCCTACAAGTTCCCCTCTATGTCACACCCAACTTGGACTTGGAGCTATAGCACCATTCCTTCACTGTCGCTGGATCAAAATCCTGGAACTCTCTCCCTAACAGCACTGTGGGTGTACCTACACCCCACAGACTGCAGCGGTTAAAGAAGGCGGCTCACCACTGGCGTCATAGGGGCCATTTGGGATGAGCAACAAGTGCTCTCCTTGCCAGCAATGCTCACATCCCAAGAACGAATAATAAAAAGACTCCAGGAGGTGACCTTCCTAGTCACCTGTTACTCACTCCCTTCTGAGGGTGGTCTCTGAGGGCCTCCTGGCCCCATGTGGGACCATGGCATCTTTCCTCATGCCCACTGCCCCACTAATGTCTCCAGCAAAACTTTCAACCCCTCTGTGTGCCTTGAATTTCCATTGCAGCAATCTTATTTTGCACCTTCTCTTTAAAAGGCAGCCTGTACTACGTGATCAGCAAATAGTGCATCCTGCTGTGTGTAGAGTGTGCCAGCAGCATAGAGAAGAGGAGACCAGCACTGGAGGCGCCAGTAGTTATGCTGAAATCATGCAGATGAGGTGAGTAGACCAATTTTGTGTCTTAGCCACCTCAATCTGAATGGGCGCAAGAATGTCACGAGTCGCAGCCCATGCATCCATAAATTGGGGCAAATGAATTTCGCGCCCAATATGTTTTAGTGGCGTTCGTTATGAAATAAATATTGGCCAGTATTTTTTTCCATATGGCGTCTTGGGATCCTTTACATCCACCAAGAGGACAGGGGCATCAGTTTACTATCTCATCCGAAAGACGGCACCTCCAACAGTACAGCACTCTCTCAGTACTGCGGTAGAGTATCAGTTTAGATTTTGTGCTCAAATCTCTGGGCTCAGAGTTGAGACTGACACCCACAGAGCCACAGAGACACCTAAAACTGTAACTTAAATCCAGCTCCACAAATCGCTCTTAAATGAAGGCATGTAATTCAGAAACATTTGCTTAACGAATATATTAGCATCTCTATTAGCTAGCTGATTTGATCCGGATGGCATGAGCAAGAGATTAAAGATGGAGTTTAAAATTGGTGTTGCTGCAAGTAATGTTATTTTAAAACTTAATAATGTTACTCCTTTGTCATTCAATCTTTAATAGCAAAGAATCCTTAAAGAATACAGAAATCATTCGCGAGGCTCAATTTAATCCCCTCCTCAACAAGGAATGACCTGGACATTGTCCATTTTCAATACTGATTGCTTTCCCAATATACCGATCTGGATGTGATTCTCAGTGTATTCATCTGCAAGCAGTAATTGACACAACCTATTCCAGACTTCAGCGCATAATCTAGGCTGAGATTCCCAGTGAAGTACTGAGGGACTGCTGCACTGTCGGAGGGGCCATCTTTCAGATGGGTTGTTAAGCCGAGGTCCCGATTGCCCTTTCAGGGAGATGTAAAAGATCACATGACGCTATTCAAAGAAGAGCAGGGGAGCTCCCCTGGTGTCCAAGCCAATATTATCCCTCAATCAACATCAATAAAACAGATTATCTGGTCATTAGCATATTGCCGTTTGAGGGAGCTTGCAGTGCTCAAATTGGCTGCCACATTTTCTACATTATAACTGAGTCTACACTTCAAAAAAAAAAGTACTTGATTGGCTGCAGAGCTCTTTCAGGCATCCAGAAGGGTGCTATCGAAATGCCAGTATTTCTTTCTTGCCTTCAGAACAAGGGGGCATAACCCTAAAATTAGAGCCAGGCCATTCAGGGTTGACGTCAGGAAGCACTTCTTCGTACAAAGTGTAGTGGAAATCTGGAACTCTCTACCTGAAAAAACTGTTGATGCAGTGCATCAACTGAAAATTTCAAAGCTAAAATTGATAGATTGCCATTGGGCAAGGGGATTAAGGGTTTTCAGCAAGGACAGTGGATGGAGTTAAGATACAGATCAACCACAATGTAATTGCCTTGCAGAACAGGCTCAAGGAGCTGAATGGGCCTCCTCCTGTTCCTATGCTCTGTGCTGGGTTGTGTATTCGGGAAACTACCCTATTTGCACCAACCGAGTTCAAGAAGACTTGTTTTGGTCAATTACTCTAGTGATATGCTAATTGTGTTCAACATCTCATCTGAGGGACAGAACACATGACAATACAAGATTTCCTCAGTACTGCACTGGTAACGCTGATTACAAACCACACTGAATGCTTTGATAAGAGTATGTTAGGTGAAGGGGTTGAACTCACAAGGTCTAGCTCAGAGATAGGGGAGCTAATGCATGAGTCATGCTGACAAGCCTTAACTTCCAGTGAGAATATTAAGAAAGCCAGCCTTTTAATATTGGGCAGTCATAGAAGGAGCACGAAGGAAACTTTGACTAGGGAGTGTAGAGTCACATAGTCACTACGACACAGAAGGAGGCCATTCAGCCCATCGCATATATGCCATCTCTCTGTATAGCAATCCAGTCAGTCCCACACCCCCGCTTTATCTCCATAGCCCTGCAAGTATATTTCCCTCAGGTGCCCATCCAATTTCCTTTTGGAATCATTCAACATCTCCAACTTCCACCACCCTCATAGGCAGCGAGTTCCAGGTCATTACCACTTGCTGTGTAAAAATGTTCTTTCTCACTTCCCCACTGCATCTCTTGGCCAAAAGTTTAAATCTGTGTCCCTGAATCCTTTCAACTTCATCCTTATGACTTACTGTGCACAGCCAAGAAATGATGAAGAAGAGCCTCTTCAATCCCCAATCAGCTCGAGCTTCTCGGTGGTGGGATGGAGGGTGGTCAGGCTTGGCCCCAGTGTCCTCGGGTTAGGAGGAGGAAAAAAATTAGCCAGGCTTTCCACTTCTGATTGCTTTCCAGTGACCATCTAAAGGGTGTGTGTGTGTGTGTGTGTGTGTGTGTGATTGTGTCTGTGTGTGTCCGTGTGCATGTGTGCACATTTATGTGTATGTATACGCCTGTGCACGTGTGTGTGTGAGCTCCTGTGTGTACACCCATGTAGGCATACATGCCTGTTGGTTGTGTCACAAGTTCCTTCACGGAAGCATTATCAAACAAATCTTGAGACCAAGCCACCAAAGGAGATGTTAGGGCAGATGAGCAAAAGAGAGGCAGCGTGGTGATGAGAAACATAAGGGGGCCAGGGATAGATCCTTGGGGACACCAGAGGCAAAAGTGCAGGAGTGCAAAGAGAAGCCATTGCAGGACGTTCACTGGTTGCGTCTGGATAGAGCAGAATGTAACCAGGCAAGGGCCATCCCACACAGCTGGATAACTGAGGAGAGGTGTTGAAGGAGGCTGGTGTCGTGTCAAAGACTGCAGACAGCTCTCCCTGTCTCTCACACATTCTCGCTCACACACACAAATGTACTCTCTTTTTCTCTCACTCTTATTGTCTCTGGCATTTTCTCTCCCTTTCACATTCCCTCTCTCATTGTCTCTGTCTCTTACCCATCAATTACTTCTTTCCAAAAAGGCGACCCAGCTGCTTCCTGAATCTGCTGACTGTATTTACTCCTTGAAGTGTTTATTCCACGCACTTCCCACCCACTGTGCACGTGATGGTTTGATGAAAACCATTCGACTTCCCTTTTCTGATGTGAGTAAGAGTCTGTTACTCCTAGTTACAGACTTTGCAATTAAGTCAAACAATTAGAGCTGTTCAGCTGAAACTTAAAACCTCGATACAACCTTGAGCTTTATCCCCAGTGAAAATATTTTCAACTTCCTATCATTTGATGCTACAATCTCAACGTCTTTTTTTAACCTAGCCCCGACTTCAAGATGTATGTCAGAAAAAAGAAGAGACTAAATAAAAGATCTACAAAAACAGAACAAGGAGAAAGAAGTAATATTTCAAAAGAGGATGTGAAAATCACCAGAAGAACAGAACTGGATGGTTTACATTTTTGAATTAATGTATTTTAAAGAAAGTCTAGCATTTATATAGTGCCTTTCACTCCCTCACAATGTCCCAAAGTATTTTACATGAAGGATGTTTGAAATGTGGTCACTGTTGCAACTTCACACAGCAAGATCCCACACAGTAATTAACGATAAAAATCAGGTTTAGTGATGTTGGTTGAGAGGTAAGTATTGGCCAGGACTGTGAATCTTGGGGTCTTTTATGTTCACCTGAGAGGGCAGGCAGGGCCGCGCTTTAATGTCTCATCCAAAAGACGCCCATGAATGAAGTCCCATGGTCCCTTTGCAACTTTCTCTTGCCCTTCACCACAGCTTGCACTCTCTGCTCTTTCAACAGTCACTCCGCAAGCATCCAACTTTTGGGGCAGAATTTTACTGGCCCCGTCAGGAACAGAGGCAGGGGACCGGTAAATTGCTGGAGAGCCGCGTCGGGACGGCTGCCCAATGCAGTTCCACTGCTGGGAAAGTTTCCCAGAGGCAGGAAACGGCAGCAGCTCTGCTGCCTGTCAATTTGAATGATTAATGGCTCAATTCAGGGTGATTTTCTGGGGCCACTGGCATTTTGCCAGCGGCAGAGTGGCCCCTGATCTGTGGGGTGACTTCCAGCTGCACGGAGATGGCCAGCGGCTTCCCAGTGGCTTCACTGGTGATGAGCCATCAGAGTCGTAAGCTCCATGGCCAGTGGTAGGGGGGGGAGCCGCCAACAGCAAATGACGCTCCCTCTGCCCCAACACTGCCATTGGAGGTGTTTCCCCTCAGTTCTCTGGTTCCTGCATGCTTGGCCCACATAACAATTTATTTAATGCTCACTCTTCCAAGGGCACCTGAAAATGGAGGTGCCCTCGTGTTCTCCTGCTGCCTCAGCAGCAGCCATCTCTCTCAGTGGTGCTGACAAGGCTCCAGAGCTGTTGGCCCACTGATTGGGATGTCAGCATGGAAGGCCCACCCTTATTTGGCCACCTCCTCCACTTACCAGCTCTTAATTGCCTCCTCCTGGCAATCACAATGGAAGTCCCATCTCCCACCAGAATATGCCAACCAGCCGAAAACCATCCTGACAACGGGACCTCCATCGCTTTTGAAAAATCTCACCCTTGGTTTCCTCTCTACCACTGTGACTTTGTACCCAAACCCCTTCCATCTTGCTGCATCTCTCCCACTTTCAAAAGCCCTTCAGAAACTTGCCTGTTCCACCCTGCTCTTCCACCTCCTCGCCAAGTCACTCTCCCAAATGCTCCATCACCACATTCCTTCGGGATGCTTCATAATGGCAAAAGCACTGGGTGGGAGCAAGTTGGCATTGTTTTTGCCTCATGGCACAGTGCCCAAGTACTTAAAGCTTTTCAAAAAAGAAAAACAAAGTTTCATTGAAATTGCAGGTCGGCAATCAAAAAAGATTAAAAGGTGAGCAGTTACAGGAGTACAGCCTTGAATCATTATCTAGGCATGTAATTTATAAGTTAAACTCTGTAAATGAACAGTTTTGAAGAATGAAAGTCTTGGAGAGATGCAAAAGCATGACATTGTCATGCTTAGTATCTGTTCAGACTGAAGACAGTTTGAGGTGTGTCGCTGGTGTCCTGTGTATCCTACTGCAGTTACTGTTTGCCTTGAGTCACTTAGATGAAGGACGTAACGTAAGTACAAACAACTTGTTGGATGAGTTAATATTGGTCAGCTATGTATTTTTATTGATTAATCATCATGTGACCAGGTCATCAACAACTTATTTTTTTAATTGTCTTTTTTTATTTCATGGGATATGAGCATCACTAACAAGGCCAACATTTATTGCCCATCCCTAACTGCCCTTAACAAGCCTTCAGCCATCATCTGGAACTGCTACAGTCCATATGGCGAAGGCACACTGCTATTAGAGAGGGAGTGACAGGATCTTGGCACAGCAACAGAGACGAAATGGCCAACATAAATATACTGAGTCAGGATGGTATGTGACTTGGAGGAGAACTTGCAGATGGTTGTGTATTTTTTAACATAAGAGAGGTCAAGAGAAACACAAATCAAACCAAAGCAGGAGATATTCAGAAGGGGTGATTGAAAGCTTGGTCAAAGAGCTGGGTTTTAAGGAGGATCTGAAAGAAGGCGTGACAGTCAGGGAGATGGTGAAGAAGAGGAAGGAAACGCAGTAGACAAGGACTTAGCAGCTAAAGGCACAGCCATCTACGGAAAGTAGGGGTTTCCAACTCCAGGGTGGTCCTGGAGTCTCGAGGAATTAAAGGTCTATCTCCTGGACACTGCTGCGAGCAACTCCCAGAGAGAAAAAAGTCATAGGGTCACTTAAAAAACTCACTTTAAAAAAAAAATCTTTGAATACTGGCATGCTCACAGCAAGTGCAGCAATGGAAATACAAAAATAAACCAAAGGGTTATTTTTTTAAAAACCATTTTTAAAAAACTAGTATACTTGCCTTCAACAAGATGGAGAATAAAGTCATATGACACACATCATCTCCTGCATTGAAATACAAATTGACGTCTGCTAAAACTGAAACTCATGAACTCCGTCTGCATTGAAATTAAACAGCTCATTACATATTGATGTGAGCTATTCACAAAGTGAACTAAAACAAAGGCACTGGCAGACGCTCCATCTCCAGCTACAATCACTACAATAAAGTATGAATGTCCCTCATCTTATCAAAGTGGGCTGAAATCAGAAATTGTTGTTTCCTCAGTCCCTCAGGAACTGAAAACCTAAAGTCACATGGGTGAAACTAACACTTTATGAATTTACCTTCAAAGATAACCTTTTTTGAGAACAAAGGGAGTTATCAGTGATCAAGTCATTAGAAGATCAGAACATCAGTCTGAGATCACCAGCCACAGAGAGAACATTGAAAGCCATCGTGAATTCCAGCCTAAGGCTGACAGAGAGAGAGAGAGAGAGAGAGATCAATTCCAGCTGAGACAGGTTAGCAACCAACTGCAGCAGAGAATAAGAGAGTGCTTTTTGAACAAGTCCTCCATCTGTGAAAATTGAGCTAAGAAATGCCATCGTCATCTTCAAACTGAAGTGTTGACTGCCAGAAGACCTCAGCAACCCAGCAAGGGCAAGACAACCAGCAAACAGGCCTGCAACTTTAAAAACTTACCTTCCAAGAGGATCCCACAGGTTTTTCCTGAAAATAGCAGACCTTTACACCTTGAGCTCTTAGTGCCTCTTACCCTTTCTCTTCTATCTATTGTTTCTTGAGTGTACATTAGAGAGTGAATGCATGTATGGGTGATGTTGTGAACATTTCAGGTGATTATTGTTCAATAAATATTGAATCTTTTGTTTTAGACTCACGAGAAAACTTGTCACTATCTGTCTATTTGGTCAGGGACTGAAACACTAGTTTAAATAAAAACAATATCTGTGGTCAGCTGGGAGGTGACCAGTGAAAACCAGCCACACCGTGTCCCACCTGTCCAGAACAATATGTTTGTTTATTAGTTAGAAAAATATTGGACATGGGGGAAAGTTGACTGACTGCCAATCAAATAATCTGTTAATGAAGGGTCTATTTGCTTTGCGATTGGACGTGGGGAGGTGGGACATTGCTAGGATAGACATGCTAGGCAGCCAGTAGGGGGAGAGTTGGGGGGTGGTGCTGCAGGTAGGAGGTCATGTGATGAAACCTGTAGGAATATATCCAACTTGAACTGGCAACCATGATGGAAAGAGAGGCACAAGCAGCCAGAGATACTGGACAAAGTTCAGGGTTGTAGAGTTGGAGGAGTTTACAGAGATGGGAAGGGGGAAAGTTCATGAATGGATTTAAGCACATAGGGACTTAGGAACAGGAAGAGGCCATTCAGCCCCTCAGGCCTGTTTTGCCATTAATTAAATCGAGGGCCATCAGTACCTTAACTCCATCTACCCGCCTTGGTTCTGTAATCTTTAATCCCCTTGCCTAAGAAAAATCTATCAATTTCAGTTTTGAAATTTTCAGTTGGCCCCCAGTCTCAGCAGCTTTGTGAGGGAGAGTTTCAGATTTGGAACATATTATGTGTGAAGAATTGCTATTTGTCACCACCCCTCTGTTACTGTAGCCATGCTGCATTTTCCCTCCACGTCCATCTTGGCCTTTCTCTGCACCCTATGTCATGGTCAACCATAGACTTTGGCAAGTAACGCAGGAAGCATTGGGCGAGGACACATTAAAGGCTTACCCAACTGACTGGCCCTATCAATGGTTTCCATTCCATTAATGTAGAGCTTTCCCGGATTTCGGACAAGGATGAGTTTAACTGCCTCTGCTTAGCCTAGGCCTGAGGACATTTTTGACTGGCTTCAACTAACGTACAACAGAATTTTCTTCAGTGGTGGGAACTGGAGAAAATGCTACATTCAGACTAGTTGGAAAGTGTGCCTTAAAATCTGTGTACAATATCACCAACAACGGGCAGCATTTTCGGGGCCCACCAGGGGCAGAACGAGGGCCGACAAGGCACAAAAATAAGTGACTGCTTTCCCCGGGCAAGGTTCCAAACCTGGAAACTGTCTTGACTTTGTTTCCTGCCCCCGAAGGGGAAGTCCAGCCCAGTATTTCTTTAATGCCTTAGCGTGTCAACTGTGGCTCTGTGGTTAGCATTCTCACTTCTGAGTACAACTTTCATGGGTTTATGTCTTACTTACGTGGCACAGTTTAGTTTAGTTTAGAGTTTAGAGATACAGCACTGAAACAGGCCCTTCGGCCCACCGAGTCTGTGCCGACCATCAACCACCCATTTATACTAATCCTACACTAATTCCATATTCCTACCACATCCCCACCTGATCCTATATTGCCCTACCACCTACCTTTACTAGTGGCAATTTATAATGGCCAATTAACCTATCAACCAGCAAGTTTTTTTTGGCATGTGGGAGGAAACCGGAGCACCCGGAGGAAACCCACGCAGACACAGGGAGAACTTGCAAACTCCACACAGGCAGTACCCAGAATTGAACCCGGGTCGCTGGAGCTGTGAGGCTGCGGTGCTAACCACTGCACCACTGTGCTGCCCAGTGGTGCAGTGGTTAGCACTGCAGCCTCACAACTCCAGTGACCCGGGTTTAAGTTTTAAGTACTGCCTGTGCGGAGTTTGCACGTTCTCCCTGTGACTCCCAGAGCCAAAGACTTGCAGGTTGATAGGTAAATTGGCCATTGTAAATTGCCACTAGTGTAGGTAGGAGAATTGTAGGGATGTGATTGGGATTAATGTAGGATTAGTATAAATGGGTGGTTGTTGGTCGGCACAGACTCGGTGGGCCGAAGGGCCTGTTTCAGTGCTGTATCTCTCTATGACTTCAGAGACTTGAGCACATAATCGAGGCGAACACTACAAGTGCCAGTACTGAGGGAGTGCTGCACTGTTGGAGGTGCTGTCTTTTGGATGAGATGTTAAACTGAGGCCCCTGCTCGTCCTCTCAGATGGATGTAAAAGATCTCATGGTACTATTTAAAGAAGAACAGGGGAGTTCTCCCTATTGTCCAGGCCAATATTTATCCCTCAATCAACATCACTGAAACATATCATCTGGTGATTATCACTTTGCTATTTGTGGGATCTTGCTGTGCGCAAATTGTCTGCTGCATTTCCTTCCTACATTACAACAGCGATAGACTTCAAAATCACTTCATTGGCTGTAAAGCACTTTGCGGTATCCTGAGTTCGTGTACAGCGCTTTGGAAATGGCAAATCTCGGTAAACCACCCTCCATAAACTGAAGCTCATCCAAACTTCTGTTGCCCATATCCTCACTCACACTAAGTCCCGTTCATCCATCACTCCTGTACTCAATGATTCACATTGGCTCCCAGTTCAGCAGCGATTCGCTTTTAAAATTCCCGTCCTTGATTTCAAATCCCTGCATTTTCTCATCCCCCCTTATCTCTGTAACCTCCTCCAGGTGCAGTCACGATGTTGGGGGTTTTCTACAGGCCTCCCAACAGCCAGTGGGAGGTAGAGGAGCAGATATGTAGACAGATTTTGGAAAGATGTAAAGGTAACAGGGTTGTAGTGGTGGGTGATTTTAACTTCCCCAATATTGATTGGGACTCACTTAGTGCTAGGGGCTTGGATGGGGCAGAATTTGTGAGGAGCATCCAGGAGGGCTTCTTGAAACAGTATGTAGATAGTCCAACTGGGGATGGGGCCATTCTGGACCTGGTATTGGGGAATGAGCCCGGCCAGGTGGTCAAAGTTTCAGTGGGGCAGCATTTCGGGAGCAGTGACCATAATTCCATAAGTTTTAAGGTACTTGTGGATAAGGATAAGAGTAGTCCTCGGGTGAAGGTGCTAAATTGGGGGAAGGCTAATTATAACAATATTAGGCAGGAACTGAAGAATTTAGATTGGGGGCGGCTGTTTGAGGGGAAATCAACATCTAACATGTGGGAGTCTTTCAAATGTCAGCTGATTAGAATCCAGGACCAGCATGTTCTTGTGAGGAAGAAAGACAAATCTGGCAAGTTTCGGGAAGCTTGGATAACACGGGATATTGTGAGCCTAGTCAAAAAGAAAAAGGAAGCATTTGAAAGGGCTGGAAGGCTAGGAATAGATGAAGCACTTGAGGAATATAAAGACAGTAGGAAGGAACTTAAGCAAGGAGTTAGGAGGGCTAAAAGGGGTCATGAAAAGTCATTGGCAAACAGGATTAAGGAAAATCCCAAGGCTTTTTATACATATATAAAGAGCAAGAGGGTAACCAGGGAAAGGGTTGGCCCACTCAAGGACAGAGATGGGAATCTATGCGTGGAGCCAGAGGAAATGGGTGAGGTGCTAAATGAGTACTTTGCATCCGTATTCATCAAGGAGAAGGACTTGGTGGATGATGAGCCTAGGGAAGGGAGTGCAGATAGTCTCAGTCATCTCATTATCAAAAAGGAGGAGGTGTTGGGCGTCTTGCAAAGCATTAAGGTAGCTAAGTCCCCAGGGCCTGATGGGATCTACCCTAGAATACTGAGGGAGGCAAGGGAAGAAATTGCTGGGACCTTGACAGAAATCTTTGCATCCTCATTGGCTACAGGTGAGGACCCAGAGGACTGGAGAATAGCCAATGTTGTTCCTTTGTTTAAGAAGGGTGGTAAGGATAATCCAGGAAATTATAGGCCGATGAGCCTTACGTCAGTGGTAGGGAAACTATTAGAGAGGATTCTACGGGACAGGATTTACTCCCATTTGGAAACAAACGAACTTATTAGCGAGAGACAGCATGGTTTCGTGAAGGGGAGGTCGTGTCTTACTAATTTGATTGAGTTTTTTGAGGAAGTGACTAAGATGATTGATGAAGGAAGGGCGGTGGATGTTGTCTATATGGACTTCAGTAAAGCCTTTGACAAGGTCCCGCATGGCAGACTAGTGCCAAAGGTGATGTCACACGGGATCAGAGGTGAGCTGGCAAGATGGATACAGAACTGGCTCAGTCACAGAAGACAGAGGGTAACACTGGATGGGTGTTTTTCTGAATGGAGGGATGTGACTAGTGGTGTTCCGCAGGGATCTGTGCTGGGACCTTTGCTGTTTGTAGTATATATAAGTGATTTGGAGGAAAATGTAGCTGGTCTGATTAGTAAGTTTGCAGACAACACAAAGGTTGGTGGAGTTGCGGATAATGATGAGGATTGTCAGAGGATACAGCAGGATATAGATCGGTTGGAGACTTGGGCGGAGAAATGGCAGATGGAGTTTCATCCGGACAAATGTGAGGTAATGCATTTTGGAAGGTCTAATGCAGGTGGGAGGTATACAGTAAATGGCAGAACCCTTAGGAGTATTGACAGGCAGAGAGATCTGGGTGTACAGGTCCACAGGTCACTGAAAGTGGCAACGCAGGTGGATAAGGTAGTCAAGAAGGCATACGGCATGCTTGCCTTCATCGGTCGGGGCACTGAGTATAAAAATTGGCAAGTCATGTTGCAGCTGTACAGAACCTTAGTTAGGCCACACTTAGAATATTGCGTGCAATTCTGGTTGCCACACTACCAGAAGGACGTGGAGGCTTTGGAGAGGGTACAGAGGAGGTTTACCAGGATGTTGCCTGGTCTGGAGGGCATTAGCTATGAGGAGAGGTTGGATAAACTCGGATTGTTTTCACTGGAACGACGGAGGTGGAGGGGCGACATGATAGAGGTTCACAAAGTTATGAGCGGCATGGACAGAGTGGATAGTCAGAAGCTTTTTCCCAGGGTGGAAGAATCAGTTACTAGGGGACATAGGTTTAAGGTGCGAGGGGCAAAGTTTAGAGGGGATGTGCAAGGCAAGTTTTTTACACAGAGGGTGGTGAGTGCCTGGAACTTGCTGCCAGGGGAGGTGGTGGAAGCAGATACGATAGCGACGTTTAAGAGACATCTTGACAAATATATGAATAGGATGGGAATAGAGGGATATGGGCCCCAGAAGTGCAGAAGGTGTTAGTTTAGGCAGGCATCAAGATCGGCGCAGGCTTGGAGGGCCGAATGGCCTGTTCCTGTGCTGTACTGTTCTTTGTTCTTTGTTCTCTACAACACTCTGAAATCTCTGCACTCCTCTAATTCCAGCCTCAAGCATTCCCATTTTAATTGCTCCACCGTTGCTGCCCATGCCTTCAGTTACCTGGGCCCTAAGCTCTGGAATTCTCTCCCTAAACCGCTCCGCTTCTCTCCCTTTCTCTCCTCCTTTAGGACACTCCTTAAAACCTACCTCTTTGACCAAACTTTTGATTGCATGTCCTAATTTTTCTGCATGGCTTGGTGTCAAATGTTGCTTTATATTGCTCCTGTGAAGCATTATTGTTAAAGGCACTATATAAATGCAAGTTGTACTGTGCTGTTGAATTCCTTTCTTTCCTTTTTCTTCTGCTTGAATATTATATGTGCCACAATTGGGAAACAGCCAGTGGATTGTTTATGGTGCAGGATGTCAAAGCTCTCTGTCATCCTGTTCTCACTTCTCTTCCTCGCACACACACAAGCCACATGCAAGCCATCCCATAGGTGGACCCCTCCCAGAAAACAATCACGGGGTCAGCATTCGGGTTTTATTATTCTGCTCTCTGGGTCAAACTCTACGACATTTGGGGCATCAAATCTAGTCTGTTGGGCTCAACACTGAACAATGCTTATTTCTTCCAGCCTTCTCTTGACAGTTAGTCCTGCAACTTTAATAAACACTAAATCTCTTACCTTTGGGTGACGAGCATTGCACATTCAACGGATCCTTTCCAGCTGATACTTCCAATGCTCATGAGCCAATTCTGGGCACAATAAATGAGCTTTCTACATTACTGAGGAGCAGGCAACTGAGCTGGTACATGATAACATAAAATAACACAAGATTGTTACAGGAAACCAGCTGGAGTGACACCATCTCCTCTCTTAACACAGGCATGCAAACAATAGATTAACTTCTCTATCTTAAGCCCCAGTGCACGGAAGCGAGCTGTAATAGGCTGTGACTATGCCAATCATCATTGCTCTGCTATTTGATTGGTCAAAAGTCTGGTCTACAGAGCCAGCATTTTACCAAACCAAACCCTTTCTCATTTATTAAGATACTACATATATTGGTTGCACAGCTGCGAAGGAGGAGAGAGTAGACAAGCAAGCTCTTTTTAAAGAGCGATGGGAAAGATCAGGGAGAAAAGAGTCTATTCCTGAAATGTGAATAGTTTTATTGCCGAAGGACAATGGGAATCTTTGGATAATGCTTTCAAAGAGTCATAGAGTTATACAGCACAGAAACAGGCCCTTCAGCCCACCACGTCTGTGCTGGCCATCAAGCCGATCTAATCTAATCCCATTTTCCAGCACTTGGCCCGTAGCCTTGTATGCTATGGCATTTCAAGTGCTCATCTAAATACTTCTTAAATGTTGTGAGGGTTCCTGCCTCTACCACCGCTTCAGGCAGTGTGTTCTAGATTCCAACCACCCTCTGGGTGAAAAAAGTTTTCCTCAAATCCCCTCTAAACCTCCTGCCCCTTACCTTAAATCTATGCCCCCTGGTCATTGACACCTCTGCTAAGGGAAAAAGTTTCTTACTACCTACCCTCTCTATGCCCCTCATAGTTTTGTATATCTCAATCAGGTCCTCCTTCAGCCTTCTCTGCTCTAAGGAAAACAACTCTAGCCTATCCAGTCTCTCTTCATAGCTGAAATGCTCCAGCCCAGCCAACATCCTGGTGAATCTCCTCTGCACCCTCTCCAGTGCAATCACATCCTTCCTATAGTGTGGCAACCAGAACTGTACACAGTACTCCAGCTGTGGCCTAACTAGTGTTTTATACAGCTCCATCATAACTTCCCTGCTCTTATATGCCTTGGCTAATAAAGGCAAGTATTCCATATGCCTTCCTAACCACCTTATCTACCTGTGCTGCTACAAGTACACCAAGGTCCCTCTGACCCTCTGTACTTCCTAGGGTCCTACCATCCATTGTATATTCCCTTGCCTTGTTAGTCCTCCCAAAATGCATCACCTCACACTTCTCAGGATTAAATTCCATTTGCCACTGCTCTGCGCATCTATATCATCCTGTAATCTAAGGCTTTCCTCCTCACTATTTACCACACCACCAATTTTCATGTCATCTGCCAACTTACTGATCATACCTCCTATATTCACGTCTAAATCATTAATGTACACTACAAACAACAAGGGTCCTAGCACCGATCTCTGAGGTACACCACTGGTCACAGGCCTCCATTCACAAAAACAACCCTCGACTATCACCCTCTGCCTCCTGCCACTAACCCAATTTTGAATTCAATTTGCCAAATTACCCTGGATCCCATTGCCCTGGATCCCATGGGCTCTTACCTTCTTAACCAATCTCCCATGCGGGATCTTATCAAAAGCCTTACTGAAGTCCATGTAGACTACATCAACTGCTTTACCCTCATCTACACATCTAGTCACCTCCTCGAAAATTTCAATCAAGTTTGTTAGACATGATCTCCCCCTGACAAAGCCTTGCTGACTACCCCTGATTAATCCCTGCCTCTCTAAGTGGAGATTAATCCTATCCCTCAGAAATTTTTCCAGTAGTTTCCCTACCACTGATGTTCGACTCACCGACCTGTTTTTCCCTGCAACCCTTCTTGAATAATGGTACCACATTCGCTGTCCTCCAGTTCTCTGGCTCCTCTCCATATTTCACAGAGGTTTAGAAAATTTGTGTCAGAGCCCCTGCTATCTCCTCCCTTGCCTCACATAACAGCCTGGTATATATTTCATCTGGGCCTGGGAATTTATCCACTTTTAAGCCCGCTAAAACCTCTAATACCTCCTCCCTTTCAATGCTAATTTGTTCGAGTATATCACAATCCCCCTCCCTGATCTCTACACCTACATTGTCCTTCTCCATAGTAAACACAAATGAAAAGTAATCATTTAAAACCTCACCTACGTCCTCCGGCTCCACACACAGATTCCACTCTGGTCCCTAATGGGCCCTACTCTTTCCCTGGTTATCCTCTGGCCCTTAATATACTTAGAAAATGCCTTAGGATTTTCCTTTATTTTGCCCGACTGTGTTTTGTCGTGCCCCCTCTTATTGAGTCATAGAGTCGTACAGCATAGAAACAGACCCTTCGGCCCACCACGTCCATGCAAGCCATAATGCCTATCTATACTAATCCCACCTGCCTGCATTAATTCCATATCCCTCTATGCCTTGCTCATTCAAGTACCTGTCCAGATGCCTCTTAAATGTTGCTACTGTTCCTGCCTCCACAACCTCCTCAGGCAGCTCATTCCAGATACCCACTATTCTTTGTGTGAAATATTTATCCCTTTGATCCCCTTTAAACCTCCTCCTTCTCACCTTAAATCTATGCCCTCTAGTTTTAGTCACCCCTACCATGGGAAACAGACTCTGGCTATCTACCCTATCTATGCCTCTCATAATTTTATATACCTCTATCATGTCCCCTCTCAGCCTCCTTCCCTCCAGGGAAAACAGACCCAGCCTATCCAATATCTCTCCATAACTCAAGCCCTCCAAACCAAGCAACATCCTTGTGAATCTTTTCTGCACACTCTCTAGCTTAATCACATCTTTCCTGTAGTGCGGCGACCAGAACTGCGCACAGTACTCCAAATGTGGCCAAACCAACGTTACGTACAACTGTAACATGACGTCCCAACTCTTGTACTCAATGCCTCGGCCGATGAAGGCAAGCATGTCATACGCCTTCTTCGCCACCCTGTCTACCTGTGTTGCCACTTTCAGGAAACTATGTACTTGCACCCCAAGGTCTCTCTGCTCAACAGCACTCCCAAGGGCCCTGCCATTCACTGTATATGTCCTGCCCTGGTTTAACTTCACAAAATGCATCACTTTGCACTTGTCTGCGTTAAATTCCATTTGCCAATCCCTTTCCCACTTTCCCAGTTGATCTATATCCTGTTGTAACCTTAGACAACCTTCTTCACTGCCCACTATACCACCAATTTTGGTGTCATCTGCAAACTTACTAATCATGCCCCCTACATTCTCATCCAAGTCATTAATATATATGACAAACAACAGAGGGCCCAGCACCAATCCCTGCGGCACACCACTGGTCACCGGCCTCCAATCTGAAAAACAACACTCAGCACTTGGACATTGAATGGGGTCATCGTCTCCCCCCCCCCCCAACCCCTCCCCCCAGCCCACATTGCAGGGGCAGAAGAGCTCGAGGAAAGGATGCCAATCAAACAGGGCATGCACATGTCCGTAAGGAAGGCTGCAGCTGGTGTTGGAGGCACGACTGTCAGAATTTGGGCCCAGTGGTGGTGAGGGGCAGAAAGGCAATGGACGCCATACGCTCAACACAGGCTCTACCGCCAAAGACAGAGCTACCTGGAGATGAGCAAGACCAGGGCCACAGTAGACTGCGACTCTCCAGGCAGATGGTCACAGACGTCTGTGACCACGGCACAAAGACCTCGCACCTCACACCACTGCTCGCCATGCCCTGCCAGTAGCCATAAAAGTCACTGTGGCCTTGAACTTCTTCATTTCTGGCTCCTTCCGTGGATCAGTTGCGGACTTCAGTCGCATCTTACAAGTGGCTGCACACGACTGCATCTTGCTGGTCACTGATGTCCGCTTTGCCAGGGCTATACAGTACATTCATTTCACGACAAACGCGGCCTCGCAGGGACAGAGGGCAGTGGGTTTCGCCACCATCGCTGTATTCCCCCAGGTGCAGGACATCATCAATTGCACCCATGTGACCATCAAGGCACCCAGTGACCATCCAATCAGATCCACTAACAGGAAAGCATACAATCCCCCAACATTCAACTGGTCTGCGACCAAAACAAGAGCTTCCTCCATGTGTGCGCTCACTTTCCTGGCAGCTGCCACGACTCCTTCATCTGCCACCAGTCCAGGCTGCCTCAGATCTTCACTCCAACCCACAAAGTGTATGAATGGATCCTAGGGGACAAGGGATATCCCTTGAAGACATGGCTACTGACCCTTGTCCTGGAGCCCCAGGCAGAGGCACAGAGGCGATAGGACAACCACTGAGAAGGCCATCAGGCTTCTGAAGATGCGTTTCCAGCATCTGGACCAGTCGAGTGGTCCCCTCCAATACCCTCCTGCAAGGGTCTCATGATGATCTGCTGCACTCCATAACATGGCCCTCCAGAGAGGTGTGGACCTTGAGGATGGTGAAGCACTGGAAGAAGACAACTCACCGGGAGAGGAGGAGGAGCAGGAGGAGGAAGTGGAGGCGGAGGAAGATGATGCTAAACAGAGAAGTGCTCCTGTTGCACATGGAGGTGGTCGGGCATGGCTCCGAAGGCATCATGAAGATCTCCTGATTCAGGAAGGTTTCAGCTGAGCCCCTCTGACCAAGGTTGAGGGGCATGGCATGGAAGGGACTCTGAGATACCTGCGCTAACACATGCACGCAAGACGCAGCCTGGAGCATCTAATCACTTACCGCCAATGAAGGAAGCACATCCGCCCAGAGGCTTTGCCCTCTGCGTGGAGGATCCCATTCTCTCTTGCACCACCTCATACCACATTTCCTGTCATGGCAGCAATAAAAGGAGTCCCAGTGTGTGGCTTAAAGTGTCACCATTTATACAGGAAATAGAGGAAAACAGTTCAGAGACAGTAAGAACACACCTCAGTGACCCACTCAGTGCTCGACCCAACGCAGTGGCCTCCTCCTGCCACCCTCTGGGAAGAGGACCTCCCTCCTCTCCCTCATGGCCTCCAGCATTAGATCCAGGTCAGCATCGATGAAGCGAGGGGCAGCCTTCCTCGGGTGCCAGGCCTCTGGCTCTCCTGTGACATCTCGCTTCTCTCTGGTGCTGTGGAAGGCTTTGGCACAAACCACAGATCTCACCCTCAGGCAACCAGCGGCCTGAGTGATGGCTGCCATGAGGAGTCTAAATCAGCTTCACACTTCATCTGACCACCCCCCGCCCCCCTCTGTTCCCCTCCCCACTCCCCCACCCCCACCCCCACCTTGCTGGCTCTAATTGGACAGGAATCCTGTCTCCATGCCAATTAAGGGCTCACCCCCATGAAAATCATAACTTTAATCAGTTTCTCACTTCTCTGTAAACATCTCCCCCAAGTAAAAAGCCCCTACTGGGTATTTATCCAAAGACAAGTGACTTCCAGTAAGGGTTGTTTACAAATCTGCTCCAAAAGACCTTCCAATTACCTACTTTTTAAATAAAACACAAAGTCCAGCATCTATGGAATCCATCTTTCAGTTTTAAAACACAAGTCCTCAAAATTTAACAAAAAATATAGAAGCACTGTCATAACATTAATCAGAAGCAAGCGAGCTGTGCACGGAACCATGGCTGACACTTAAGGGAGGGCATAAGTTTGAGCCTGGGAGTGGAGACTCCTTAAACCAGGGAGCCCTGTAGAGCTGACTTTTACTTTGAATCCAGCCTAGGATTCGCGCAGGTACAAGGTGTCGTCGACCGATGAGTGCATTTGTGAGGACCATGTGGCAAGTTGAGGGGAGCAAAACATTTTTTACAGGCCTTTGAGAAGGTGCAGAGGAGATTTACAAGGATGGTTTCCATGGATAAGAAAGTTCAGTTACGTGGAGAGACTGAAAAGATAGAAATTTTTCTCCTGGGAGCACAGAAGGCTAAAAGGGGATTTGCTGGAGGTGTGTAAAATCATCAATGGTTTTGATAAAGTAAATAAGGAGAAACTGTTTCCAGTGGCAGGACAGATTTAAGGTGATTGGCGAAAGAACTGGAGGCAAAACGAGAAAGCATGTTTCTACAGTGAGTTGTTGTGATCTGGAACGCGCTGCCTGAAAGGGCAGTTCGAAGCAGTTTCAATAGTTACTTTCAAAAGACAATTGGACAAATACTAGATGGGAAAAATATACAGGGCTCTGGGGAAAGAGGAGCTAATCTGATAGCTCCACAAAAGAACCAACATTGGCACGATGGGCCAAATGGCCTGCTTTTGTGCTGTATCATTCTATCATTGTCTAATGCTAAGTGTTACAGGAGACTGCTGGAGGCAGCATGTGACATTCTCTGGGGGTAGGCAGTGAAGGGGTCCAGGAACATTGGTTGGCCTCTTCATAGGTTGGGGTGGGGCGGTAGTCAAGAGAAGATTGGGGGGTGGGGGAAGGCACCTCAGAATTGCCCCAAAATCACTGGTCCCATGTGGCCCCTACCTCTGATCCCACACTCTTTCCCCAGAGTCAGCTTCGGAAGACACATGCAAGTACATACCAACAATCGCCCAGTAGTGCGAGAACCATCTCCACCCCATGGCCTGAATGTTGGTGAGCTATTTGACTGTCGAGAGCATCACAGCCATATGCTCATCCCCCCCCACAGCACCGGCCTTATGCATAGGTGAGGTGGACAACAGCGCAGGGTGCTGTTGACGGGGGGTACGGGGAGAAAGATGACATGGCGGGAAAGCCTGAAACCATGGTTTTAAAAAAATGTTGATTGAGTAATTATTTCTTTACACCAATCAAAAACGGCAGTTCGAGCACTGATTGCTCTGCAATCAGACTGAGCAGAACCTCCCTCGCTCACCGCCACCAAACCCGCCATCGCCATCAGGAATATGGATCAGACAGAGTAAGTGAATGAGAAGCAGCTGGAGGCAGGCGTTGTGAGAGAGGCAGGCGGGAGCTGAGTGTGGTCGCCACATGGTGTAGTGCAGAGTAGGCTGACTGTCTCACCTAGGGGAGGGCACACGGAGGAGCACTGAGAACAGCATCAATATCGCCAGGTAGACCCACAGTTACTAAGACTGGAGCTGGGTGCCAGGTGTCTTCAGGCAGGCGTCTAAATAAACCAATAAATCTATTAAATAAACAAAAGAATCTCTGTGTTTGACGCACTGCCCTTTACCCAACCTTGCTCAAGAGAGGGTAATTTTATAAAATAGGTAAATATGTAGTCGTTGGGGATGAGTCCCTCTGTTTACTGTTAGTCATAGGTAAAATTCTCCTGTAGATGCAAACCTATTGGCATGTTGACTTAGTTTTTAATGGAAGCTAAAGCATTTAGACATTTAAAACTGCAGTTTCTTTTCACTAATAACACTTCACACATAAACTCAAAGAAAGATGCCAAATTACAAATTTTCCCTGGGCTTCATTTTCCCTAAGACCGGCACTGCATCCCATGTCCAGTCAAATGGGCACTTTCCAGCCACAAGTCACTGGGCAATGAGTGTGAGCAGGACCCTCAGTGCGTGTGTTTCCACCCCCCACTCAGCCTTCCTTCCCCAAATCCATGGGCACGACAAGCAATTATAGAACCCCAACCACTGCAGTTGCCATTTCCTCAAAGACAGTTTGCCACCTGACATCCCTTCTGCCCTGGTGCTCTTCCACTAGAGCTGCCAACTCCCGTTGGCCTTCTTCTTGGAGATTCCATCACATGACCTGCCATCTCTGTCATTGGTTGAGCAACATTCCCATCCTCGCGGGGCCCCGGCCAATTGAGAAGCAAACCGACTCTTGGGGAGGGATTTTAACTCTTTGGCTCATGCAGAGAGGGGGAAAGGAAGCCTGTGGAAAACCTGGAAGTCGGGTTACATTCAGAGTCAGATTTAAGATGGGGGCTAACAATGAGGCATGCAGCCTCATGATAGCATTGAAAGTTCCAGCCCACTTCCTAGGTGCGAGCTGGTTGCGTTAAAACCGGACATGGGTGAGTTGGAGGCAGGCTGAGGTCAGGATTTAGATATTTAACAATTTTACTGCCCACACAACCCAAACCTGCCATTTATTTAGTGTTAAAAATCCCCCATTGCTACCTGCTTGGAGGATTCTTGACTTCAATCAAATAGCACTTTTCCTCCCTGTCTCCAACAGTCTTAACTCTTTTTAATGTCACGTGTTTTCTCCCCACATATCAAGTTTCAATTCCTAGAAACTCTAGAATATTTCTGGAGCCTTGGCCCTCCTCACGTCCCGCTTGATCTATGGTCTGAAAACAGGAAAAGATATTTCCTAGTTGCTGATCAGGAAGAGCAGTTCCTGAGCCCTGACAACTGCACTTTCCTGTCCCAATTACTCAAATAAGGTCACACTGTGGTTAATCGAAATAATTCCTTTATGGTTGATCTGTCAAGAGTTCTCTACATGGAAATATTGGCCTTACACTTTGATCTCATTGTGTAGTGTGCCGGTTCTGTGAAATAAAACGGTGTGTGTGTTTGTCAGTTGACCTCATTTTAATGTTGCATGTTGTCTTAACCACTGTGCTAGCTGCTACTATACACAAACCACTCAAGACAGGGTCAATAACGCAGAAATTAGCGGTAGGACAGCAGGTCATGATACAGAATCCTGTAACTGGTGCATAGAGTACTGCACAAGTCTCCAGAGTTCGAGCAGAAGCATGTTAGTGTGAGGTCACCACTTCTACTGGTGTTACATTGCGTAGGAATAGAGGTCAGATCAGAACATTCCATGATCCCAGATCCAAGGAAGACTCGATCGCAAATCGGACGAGATCGAAGAGGACGCCCGGCAGACTCCATTCCACTTCCATGGCGATGAGTACACACACATCTGCTCCAGATTCCAAGACTCTCTATTTAAGGACGGTTCTGAATGTACATCAGGTCTTCACTGTACTGACCCGAAACGTTAACTCTGCTTCTCTTTCCACAGATGCTGCCAGACCTGCTGAGTGAATCCAGCATTTCTTGTTTTTGCTTCACTGTACAGGTACTGACTTAACACTGCCCCCAACTGAGAAGTCACATGGTGTGTTACATCATGGCTGATAACATAGCCACACCTCTAGAAAGTGTACACACACAACATCCCCCTTTTCCCAAACAGAAAGATATTCCCTCTCAAATAGGTAAAGATTAATGGTAAATAATTCAACAGTAATATTAAGCAAATACATGGTACAAAACAGTAATAGAAACATGAGCGTACATCAATCACAGTAACATAAGGGTGGTTTAATCAAACATCCTGATTTAGAAACAGGATAACAGTTCTTGGAATCTGGAGCAGATGTGTGTGTACTCATCGCCATGGAAGTGGAATGGAGTCTGCCGGGCGTCCTCTTCGATCTCGTCCGATTTGCGATCGAGTCTTCCATGGATCTGGGATCATGGAATGTTCTGATCTGACCTCTATTCCTATGCAATGTGACACCAGTAGAAGTGGTGACCTCATACGAACATGCTTCTGCTCAAACTCTGGAGACTTGTGCAGTACTCCATGCACCAGTTACAGGATTCTGTATCATGACCTGCTGTCCTACCGCTAATTTTGAAAGCTCACTCCCAGGATGACTGTCGCGTACCTCTTTCATCTTCCCCCGTTGCACCAAAAGAGTGTCCCTAACTTCAGGGTAGGTTATTTTCACAGGGTGTGCTCTTTTTTGGGTGCCTCTGCTCTGGGCACAGCCTGAGCTGGAGATGATGTAGACTGGGCAGTAACAGACTGTATTTCTTCCTCAGTCTCTTCTTTGGATATCTTAGAATCATAGAACGTTTACGGCACAAAAAGAGGCCACTTGCCCTATCGTATCTGCACCGGCTGAAAAACAATCCACCCAGCCTAATCCCACCTTCCAGCATTTGGTCCGTAGTCCTGCAGATTACGGCACTCGAGGTACATATCCAGACACCATGTAAGTGAGTTGAGGGTCTCTGCCTCAACTACCCTATCAGGTAGTGAGTTCCAAACCCCCACCACCCTCTGGGTGAAAAAGCTTTTCCTCATCTACCCTCTAACCTTTCTACCAATAACTTTAATTCTATGACCCCTTGTCACTGACCTCTCTGCTAAGGTAAATAGACCCTTCACCTCCACTCTATCCAGGCCCCTCACAATTTTGTACATTTCAATCAGATCTCCCCTCAGCCTTCTCTGTTCCAAGGAGAACAACCCCAGCCTATCCAATCTTTCCTCATAGCTGCAATTTTCCAGTCCTTCCAGTCACCGCTTCCCCCCCCCCAGGCCAATCGCTCCCGGCCTTGCTGCTTCAGCTGCTCGCTCGCCACTTCACCCCCTGGGCCGATCATGCCCAGGTGCACTGTCTGGCGAAGCGGTGGGGAATGAGCCACCGAGGGTGGAGTCAGCGGCGAGGGGTGACGAGGAGGGAGCAGCCAAAGCAGCAAGGCGGGGAGTGAATGGCCAAGGTGGGGGTAAGCGGGGAGCGAGCAGTCACGAGGGAAGCGGCAGCAAGTGGCTGAGGGGAGGCAGTGGGCAAGGCAAGGAGCAAGCGGCAAAGAGAAGCAGCATTGGCAGGAGGGAGCGGGATACTGTTGCGGGTGAGATGGAGATGGCAATCATAGCCATTGAGGGGGTTTGGGTTCAACTCACTTTCTGTGACAAATTGAGCATCACCATCTTTATTACTGGCAGCTGCCTGAGACGTCACAGACAGTGATATTTCAGTGGATGAGGCTGCATATGCGCATGTGCCAGTATGGCGCCACCTAGTGGTTACATTGTCAGCAAATGCAGCCATAAACTTTAAAGTCCTCCTCCTGACTTAATTGGCATCATGTGGCATTGAGCCAGAACCCAGCGGGAGTACCCTCCAATAAAAACAGAAAGTGCTGGAAATACTCAGCAGGTCAGGCAGCATCTGCGGAGAGAGAAGCAGAGTTAACTTTTCAGGTCTGTGACCTTTCATCAGAACTGGCAAAGGTTAGAAAAATAATAGGTTTTAAGCAAGTAAAATGGGGGTGGGGGAGGAAGAGAACAATAGGAACGATGTGTGATAGGGCAGAGAGCAGGAGAGATTAATTGACATGGTCATGGGGCAAGGGTAAAGAGAGTGTGCTAAAGGTGTGGTGAAAGACAAAGCATTAGTGCAGAGAGAGTGTTAATGACAGAATAATGAACAGCCCTAGCCAAAAGAACAAACATGAAAACCCCAGTTTAAGGCAGGTACATGATTTAAAAAATGACGAAACAAAATAAAATAAAATAAAATAATAATAAAAAAGGGACCAGTCATGGTCTGAAATTATTGAACTCAATGTTCAGTCAAGAAGGCTGTAGAATGCCTAATCGGAAAATGAGAGTACCGTCCATCAGCTTTCATCCGCTATCTTGACAATCCTGTGACGAGCCTACAGTCACCGATCAGCTAACTGCTGTATTGGGGAAGAAATAGCATACGGAACCTTGTGCTTATATAATGCTGGGAAATAAAGAGACTTCACAGGATTGTTATCAAACAAAGTTTGACACTGAGCCACTTAAGGAGATAGTAGGACAAATAACCAAAAGCTTGGTCAAAGTTTGGGTATTAAGGAGCAATTAAAGGAAGGGAGGGAGAGGCAGAGAGCTTTGGGCCTAGGCAACTGAAGGTACTGAGGGAACGCTGCACTGTCGGAGGTGCTGTCTTTTGGATGAGACATTAAACCGAGGTCTTGTCTGCCCTCTCAAGTGAACATAAATGTTTCCGTGGCACTATTCGAAGAAGGGGGGGGGCGTGTCCTGGGGTCAATGTTTATTCCTCAATTAACATCATTTATAAAACAGATTATCAAGTCATTATCACATTGTTGTTTATGGGATCTTGCCGTGCTCAAATTGGTTGTCGTGTTTCCTACATTACAACAGTGACTACACTTCAAAAGTACTTCATTGGCTGTAAAAGTGTTTTAAGACCCTCTTGAGGTTATAAAAGGTGCTATATAAATGGAAGTCCTGTTCATTCTTTATCACACCAGAGAGGGGCTTGGGGGGGTGGGAGGGGGGGATGATTTTTCCCAAATACTTTTAGGCACTAGAATTAGATGGCCCCTGAAAAGGGGCTTGGGGATCATGTTGTGCAGTTCCACTGCATCCGTTCGATGTGATACAGGCAGCATGTCATCTTTGTGCTGCATGGTTCCTATCAGATGGGCAAAGGTAGCCTGGATGAGGAGTTCGTAGAATGTTTATGGGTTAGTTTCTTAGAACAGCACATTCTAGAGCCAACCAGAAAGGCTATACTAGACCTGGTATTGTGCAATGAGATAAGATTAATTCATGGCCTCATAGTGAAGGCGCCCCTAGGCAGCAGTGATCATAATATGATTGAATTTTACATTCCATTTGAGGGAGAGAAGAGTGGGTCTAAGAATAGTATTTTAAACTGAAATAAGGGTAATTATGAGGGCATGAAAGCAGAGCTAGCAAAAGTGAACTGGCAAAGTAGGTTAAGGGATAGGTCAAGAGAGATGCAGTGGCAGACATTTAAGGGGATATTTCAGAATACACAGAATAGATACATTCTAATGAGAAAGAAAAATTCGAATTGTGAGACCCACCATCCGTGGTTAACTAAAAAAGTTAAAGATAGTATCAAACATAAAGAAAAAGTATATAATTGTGCAAAGATGGGTGGCAGGTCAGAAGATTGGACAGAATATAAGAAACAGCAAAGAATGACTAAAAGATTAATAAGGAGGAAAAAATTAGATTATGAGAGAAAGCTATCTAGAAATATAAAAACAGATAGTAAGAGTTTTATAGATATGTAAAAAAGAGTTAACAAAGTGGGCGTTGGTCCTATAGAAAGTGAGTCTGGGAATTAATAAGAGAAAATAAGGAGATGGCAAATGAATTGAACAGGTATTTTGCATTGGTCTTCACCATGGAGGATACAAGTAACATCCCAGAAATAGCTGTAAATCAGGAAATGGAAGGGAGGGAGGAACTCAAGAAAATTACAGTCCACCAGAGAAGTCGTACTGAGCAAATTGTTGGAGCTGCGGGCTGACAAGTCCCCGGGTCCTGATGGACTTCATCCTAGGGTGTTAAAAGAAGTGGATAGTGAGAAAGGTGATGTGTTGGTTTTAATTTCCCAAAATTCCCTAGATTCGGGAAAGGTTCCATTAGATTGGAAATTGGCGAATGTAACTCCTTTACTCAAAAAGGCAGGAAGACAGAAAGCAGGAAACATAGAAACATAGAAGCAGGAGTAGGCTATTCAGCCCTTCGAGCCTGCTCCGCCATTCATTATGATCATGGCTGATCATCCAACTCAGTAACTTGTTCCTGCTTTCGCCCCATAGCCTTTGATCCCTTTAGACCCAAGAGCTATATCTAACTCCTTCTTGAAAACATACAATGTTTTGGTCTCAACTGCTTTCTGTGGTAGCGAATTCCACAGGCTCACCACTCTCTGGGTGAAGAAATTTCTCCTCATCTCAGTCCTGAAAGGTTTACCCCGTATCCTTAGACTATGACCCCTGGTTCTGGACTCCCCCACCATCGGGAGCATCCTTCCTGCATCTACCCTGTCAAGTCCTGTTAGAATTTTATAGGTTTCTATGACAACCCCCCTCACTCTTCTGAACTCCAGTGAATATAATCCTAACCGACTCAATCTCTCCTCATACGTCAGTCCCACCATCCCAGGAATCAGTCTGGTAAACCTCTGCTGTACTCCCTCAATAGCACGAACATCCTTCCTCAGATAAGGAGACCAAAACTGCACACCATATTCCAGGTGTGGCCTCACCAAGGCCCTGTATAATTGCAGCAAGACATCCCTGCTCCTGTACTCGAATCCTCTCGCTATGAAGGCCAACATACCATTTGCCTTTTTTACCGCCTGTTGCACCTGCATGCTTACCTTCAGCGACTTGTGTACGAGAACACCCAGGTCTTGCTGCATATTCCCCTCTCTCAGTTTATAGCCGTTCAGATAATAATCTGCCTTCCTGTTTTTGCTACCAAAGTGGATAACCTCACATTTATCCACATTATACTGCATCTGCCATGCAATTGCCCACTCACCCAACTTGTTCAAATTACCCTGAAGCCCCTCTGCATCCTCCTCACAACTCAGCCTCCCACCCAGTTTTGTGTCATCTGCAAATTTGGAGATATTACATTTAGTTCCCTCATCTAAATCATTAATGTATATTGTGAATAGCTGGGGTCCTAGCACTGATCCCTGCGGTACCCCACTAGTCACTGCCTGCCATTTGGGAAAAAACCCATTTATCCCTACCCTAGGGCGGCACAGTAGCACAGTGGTTAGCACCGCAGCCTCACAGCTCCAGGGACCCGGGTTCAATTCCGGGTACTGCCTGTGTGGAGTTTGCAAGTTCTCCCTGTGTCTGCGTGGGTTTTCTCCGGGTGCTCCGGTTTCCTCCCACAAGCCAAAAAGACTTGCAGGTTGATAGGTAAATTGGCCATTATAAATTGTCACTAGTATAGGTAGGTGGCAGGGAAATATAGGGACAGGTGGGGATGTTTGGTAGGAATATGGGATTAGTGCAGGATTAGTATAAATGGGTGGTTGATGTTCGGAACAGACTCAGTGGGCCGAAGGGCCTGTTTCAGTGCTGTATCTCTAATCTAATCTAATCTACCCTTTGTTTCCTGTCTGCCAACCAATTTTCTATCCATCGCAATACACTACCCCCAATCCCACGCGCTTTAATTTTACATGCTAATCTCTTATGTGGGACTTTGTCGAAAGCCTTCTGAAAGTCCAAATAAACCACATCTGCTGGCTCCCCCTCATCAACTCTACTAGTTGCATCCTCGAAGAATTCTAGTAGATTTGTTAAACATGATTTCCCTTTCGTAAATCCATGCTGACTCTGTCTGATTCTACCACTGTTCTCCAAGTGCTCTGCTATAAAATCTTTGATAATGGACTCTAGAATTTTCCCCACTACCGACATCAGGCTGACTGGTCTATAATTCCCTGCTTTCTCTCTACCTCCCTTTTTAAATAATGGGGTTACATTAGCTACACTCCAATCTGTAGGAACTGTTCCAGAGTCCATAGAATCTTGGAAGATGACCACCAATGCATCCACTATTTCTAGGGCCACTTCCTTAAGTACTCTGGGATGCATACCATCAGGCCCTGGGGATTTATCAGCCTTCAATCCCATCAATTTCCCCAACACCATTTCTCTACTAATACCGATTTCCTTCTGTTCCTCTCTCTCACTAAACCCTTTGTTCCCCAACATTTCTGGTATGATATTTGTGTCCTCCTTTGTGAAGACAGAACCAAAGTATGCATTTAGTTGGTCAGCCATTTCTTTATTCCCCATAATAAATTCCCCTGTTTCTGACTGTAAAGGACCTACATTTGTCTTCACCAATCTTTTTCTCTGCACATATCTATAGAAACTTTTACAGTCAGTTTTTATGTTCCCTGCAAGCTTGCTCTTGTACTCTATTTTTCCCCTTCTTAATCAATCCCTTGGTCCTCCTTTGCTGAATTCTAAACTGCTCCCAATCCTCAGGTCTGTTGTTTTTTCTGGTGAATTTATATGCATCTTCCTTGGATCTATCTTTAATTTCCCATGTAAGCCATGGTTTGGCTACCTTTCCCATTTTATTTTTGCACCAGACAGGAATAAACAATTGTTGCAGTTCATCCATGCGCTCTTTGAATGTTTGCCATTGCCTATCCACCGTTATCCCTTTAAGTAACATTTCCCAATTCATCATGGCCAACTCGCGCCTCATACCTTCAAACTTTCCTTTACTAAGATTCAGGACCCTAGTCTCAGGATCAACTGCGTCACTCTCCATCTTGGTGAAGAATTCTATCATATTATGGTCACTCATCCCCAAGGGGTCTCGCACATCTAAATTGTCAATTATTCCTCTCTCATTACACAATACCCAGTCTAGGATAGCCTGTTCTCTAGTTGGTTCCTCAACGTATTGGTCCAGGAAACCATCCCGTACACACTCCAAGAATTCCTCCTCTACGGTATTGTGACTAATTTGATTTGCCCAATCTATATGCAGATTAAAGTCACCTATAATTACAGATGTTCCTTTATCACATGCATATTTAATTTCCTATTTAATGCCATTCCCAACATCACCACTACAGTTTGGGGGTCTATATACAACCCCCACTAACGTTTTTTGCCCCTTATTATTTCTCAGCTCTACCATACAGATTCCACATCGTCAGAGCTAATATCTTTCCGCACTATTGTGTTAATTTCCTCTTTAACCAGCAATGCAACTCCACCGCCTTTTGCTTTTTGTCTGTCCTTCCTAAATACTGAATACCCCTTGATGTTCATTTCCCATCCCTGGTCACCTTGCAGCCATGTCTCCGTAATCCCAACTATATCATACCCATTTACATCTATTTGTGCGATTAATTCATCCACTTTATTGCGAATGCTCCGCGCGTTAAGGCACAAAGCCTTAAGGCTTGTCTTTCTAACATTACTTGGCCCCTTTCCACTATTTTTCACTGTGGCCCTGTTTGATTCTGGCACTTGATTTCTCTGCCTATCACTTTTCTTATTCCCCTTACTGTTTTTTGTTCTTGTCTTGGATCCCCACTCCTCTGACTCCTTGCAAAGGTTCCCATCCCCCTGCCATTTTAGTTTAAACCCTCCCCAACCACTCTAGCAAACACTCCCCCTAAGACATCAGTCCCGGTCCTGCCCAGATATAACCCATCCAGTTTGTACTGGTCCGACCTCCCCCAGGACCAGTTCCAATGTCTCAGGAATATAACCCCCACCCCCCCCCCCCCCCCCACCCCTCCACCACACCATCTCTTCAGCCACGCATTCATCTGATATATCCTGCTATTTCTACTCTGACTAGCATGTAGCACTGGTAGTAATCCTGAGATTACTGGACCTTTGAGGTCCTACTTTTTAACTTACTTCCTAACTCCCAATATTCTGCTTTTAGGACCTTATCCTTTTTTTTACCTATGCCGTTTGTACCAATATGTACCACGACCATTGGCTGTTCACCCTCCCCTTCAGAATGTCCTGTAACCGCTCTGAGACATCCTTGACCCGAGCACCAGGGGGGCAACATACCATCCTGGAGTCTCTTTTGCAGTCACAGAAACATCTATCTATTCCCCTTACAATTGAATCCCCTATAACTATTGCATTCCCACACTTTTTACTCCTCCCCTGTGCAGCACAGCCAACCGTGGTGCAACGAATTGGGCTGTTGCTGCTTTCCCCTGAGAGGCCATTCCCCCCAACAGTATCCAAAGCAGTATATCTGTTTTGCAGGGGAATAGCCACAGGAGATTCCTGAACTGCCTGCCTAGTCCTCTTGCTCTGCCTGGTGGTCACCCATTCCCCTCCTGCCTGTGGGGTCTGAGCCTGTGTTGTGACCACCAGGAAACCACAGGCCAGTTAGCTTAACATCTGTCTTAGGGAAAACGTTAGAAGCTATTATTAAAGATGTTATAGCAGGGCATTTAGAAAAGTTCAAGGTAATCAGGCAGAGTCAACATGGTTTTGTGAAAGAGAAATGATGTTTAACCAATTTATTGGAGTTCTTTGAAGACGTAACATGTGCTGTGGATAAAGGGGAACTGGTGGATGTACTGTACTTAGATTTCCAGAAGGCATTTGATAAGGTGCCACATCAAAGGTTATTGCGGAAAATAAAAGCTCATGATGTAGGATGTAACATTTTGGCATGGATAGAAGATTGGCTAGCTAACAGGAAAGAGACAGTAGGCATAAATGGGTCATTTTCTTGTTGGCAAGATATAACGAGTGGTGTGCCACAGGGATCTGTGCTGGGGCCTCAACTTTTTACAATTTATATCAATGACTTGGATAAAGGGACCGAAAGTATTGTTGCTAAATTTGCTGATGACAAAGGTAGGTAGGAAGGTAGGTTGTGAAGAGGACAGAAGGGGGCTACAAAGAGATATAGATAGGTTAAGTGAGTGGGCAAAGATCTGGCAAATGGAGTATAATGTGGGAAAATGTGAAATTGTCCATTTTGGCAGGAAGTATCAAAAAGAATAATATTATGTAAATGGTGAAAGATTGCAGAGCTCTGAGATGCAGAGGGATCTGGGTGTCCTAGTGCATGAATCGCAAAAGGTTAGCCTGTGGGTACAGCAAGTAATTATGAAAGCTGAACAAATGTTATCGTTTATTGCAAGAGGAATTGAATACAAAAGTAGAGAGGTTATGCTTCAGTTATACAGGGCATTGGTGAGACCACATCTGGAGTACTGTGTACAGTACTGGTCTCCTTATTTAGGGAAGGATGTAAATGCATTGGAAGCAGTTCAGAGAAGGTTTGCTCGACTAATACCTGGAATGGGCGGGCTTTCTTATGAGGAAAGATTGGACAGGCTAGGCTTGTATCCACTGGAGTTCAGAAGAGTAAGAGGTGACTTGATAGAAACATAGAAGATTCTGAGGGGTGGATGTGGAAAGGATGTTTCCTCTTGTGGGAGAATCTGGAACTAGGGGTTGCGGTTTAAAAGTAAAGGGGTTGCCCATTTAAGACAGAGAAAATGTGAAATGTTTTCTCGCGGAGGGTCATGAGTCTTTGGAATTCTCTACTTCAAAAGGTGGTGGAAGCAGAGTCTTTGAATATTTTTAAGGCAGAGGTAGACAGATTCTTGATAAGCAAGGGGGTGAAAGGTTATTGGGGGTAGGCGGGATTGTGGAGTCGAGGTTACAATCAGATCAGCCGTGATCTTGTTGAATGGCGGAGCAGGCTCGAGGGGCCGAGTGGCCTATTCCTGCTCCTAATTCGTGTCGTCGTATGTAGCAGGACTCGTGTGTGAAGCCAGCATTAACCGTGCTGTTCACTGGCTACGTGTATCAGGGAGCCTAATACCATTACTTGCTAACATTGCTTAAAGTGAGCCTGCACCATTTAAAGGAAAGGCGTCATGTGGCTGCTGGAGGTACAGAGATCGTACGGATTAGTATGTTCTGCTACACAGACCAATGACTGACCATGGAAGACAACACGTACCAATGTTTTCAGACACTGCACTGATGTCTTGGTGGAGGAGGTAGAAAGGAGGAGAGATGTCCTGTATCCGCAGTGAGGAAGGAGGTCCTCCCTACTCACGGTGGAAAGGTAGTGCAAGCAGGCAGCCGCGGAGGTCAAAGTCAGGGATTTAGACCGAGAACCAGACGCAGAGCTGCAAAAAGTTTAATGATCTCACATGAGTGGTCAAGGTCAGTGACTGCATCTTCAAATGCCACATTCCACCAACTGCGCGCCCTAGCCTCAGCCACTACTCAAATCACCTCGCACCCATCACTTGCCTACCAACAATCTCTCCAATCAGAACTCACACCTAGCATGCATATGCTTCAGCTCACCCTCACACACTTCGTACTTTTGCAAGCATCATAACCACATCTCCCAGCTTGCTCACACTGGTAGCTATTCAACCACGTCAGCCACATCACCCAAACATATTGCATGACATTTACTGACACGTTCCTCTTTTTCTCACTTTCTCATGCAGGAGAAGATGGTGCACAACCGAAGGCAGCAGGTACTAACTGGAAGGGAAGAGATGCCCCGTATGTCCTAATTCTCATGGAGGAGAGGGCGCTGGCCATTATCAGAAGAGCCAATCCTGAGGCTGTGACCAGCAGCATGGCTGAATCCATTGAAGATGACGTCATCCTCGTACCTAATCCTCCTTCACACGTCCCGCTTCCTCCTCGTCCCACACGCTCTTCTGATTTACAAGCTGCAGATTGTGTAAGCGTGCAGCTCTTACTTTCCCCTCGCCCCTCGCCACAACCCTCCCCTTGTGCCATTTTCCTTTCAGAAACCCAAGAACTGCCACGTGGCCAGGCAAGAGGACAGGGTTGATGAAGAAACATCGTCAGTTGCTCTCACACTCACAGCCACCAGCTCGGACACTGACACTGCGCATAGCTTAGGCAATAGCACAGAGGCAGGATCTGCGCGTGGTGAGACAGTGCGCACAAGTTGGCTGCAGCCAGGACAGGGGGCAAGGAGAGCGCAGGTGCCAGCTCTCCAGAGGGTGAGGTCACCCACATTAATTCTGCTGCGGGAGACTCGGATAAGGTCCTCGATGGGGCTGCTACAGAAGGAGGATGATAATGGGCACGCACAACTAAATGCTTGGTGCATTGGCGGGCAAGTCAGCAATCCTGCAATCAATGTGAAGGAGCAAGGATGAGTTCAGCACCGCCTTGGCATAGGGCTTGACGCAGAATTTGGAGCCAATCCTTTCCAGCGTGGAACTGGCGGCCCACTCCATTCACAGACTTGTGGACTCAACCTCGAGGCAGCTTCTGATAGCTGATGTCTCAACTTCCATTACAGCACAGGCAGTTTCCACCAGAAGTCTGGGTGCAGCCATGCAATCTCCGCTTGTTGCTATGTGAGTACAGCTCGGTGCCATGCAGGTTCAAACTGCTGCCATCATGGCAGTGGATACCAGTGCTCAAAGGGGCTTGCAGGGTGTCAGAGCAGTCCAGAAATCTGTCGTCCAACAGATTACTAGGAGGTGCCCCCCAGGGGAGTGGCAGTGGCTCCGTACAGCACAAACCCGTCGTCCTCTCTCAGGATGACAGCATTCGTCCTCTCATCCCTGCCACTCTGCCAGTGCCCTTGCGGCTGCCTGTCAGCCAGCCAACCCTGACTGCTGCCACCGATGCTGAGCCAGTGCAGTTGAAACCAGGCCTTCGAGACCCAGGGCTGCTCGAGGGCTTCCTCCAGGACCATCTGCAGTCTCCCCAGTGAAGTCAGCAGCTTTCCACCAGCAAGCTGCAGCCACTGGGGTAACACTGTGTAGGAGCACTAGGACAGGCAAAGACACATGGAAGACAGGAATGCACAAGGACGAACAGCTTGTATGCAAAATGCCATGATTTAATTTACACATTTGGTTTCCAGTGTTTATTTTGTGTTGGCTTTTGTATTTACCTTGTGGAGAAGAGGATGATGTGACGGTGTCAGTGACCAAGAGAAGGTAAGGAGTATGGGATTGAGGTTACTGGTATCACACTTGAATTAGTTCTTCCTATACCAACGGGAAATAAAGGGTCTGTCTAAGCTGCAGCCCCTCTTCCTCATCCTCCTTCTCAGCTGATAGCTGATGGTAAGGGCTGATCCCTCACGATGGCGAGGTTGTGCAGCTTGCAGTGTACTACCATAAATCTTGAGACTCGTTCAGCCATGGACTGCAGGGCACTTCCAGGGTGGTCCTCAGGTCTAACAGGACTTGACGGGGTAGATGCAGGAAGGATGTTCCCGATGGTGGGGGAGTCCAGAACCAGGGGTCATAGTCTAAGGATATGGGGTAAACCTTTCAGGACGGAGATGAGGAGAAATTTCTTCACCCAGAGAGTGGTGAGCCTGTGGAATTCGCTACCACAGAAAGCAGTTGAGACCAAAACTTTATATGTTTTCAAGAAGGAGTTAGATATAGCTCTTGGGTCTAAAGGGATCAAAGGGTATGGGGAGAAAGCAGGAACAGGTTACTGAGTTGGATGATCAGCCATGATCATAATGAATGGTGGAGCAGGCTCGAAGGGCCGAATGGCCTACTCTTGCTCCTATTGTCTATGTTTCTATGTCCAGGTAGTGGCCGTGATCTGCTCTATCACATGTCTTGTGGCAGCACGTCTCTCTCTGTATGCGTGCTGTGTACGTGTCGTGTGGTTGTGACCAGAATCACGCCATCAGCCTTTGTGTCTCCCAGAAATCCGCCTTTGATTCCGTGCGGTGAATGAAATGCAGCCGGCACAGCGGACCGCCACAGAATGAAGGCACCACGATTGCTGCCAGGGTATTCAGGCCTTAACCTACATGACTGGCTGCATATGGTCAGACACCAGCTGGATGGTGAGGGGTGTACAGGTACGTGGCAGGTACATGTGGTGCTCACAAAGCAATGTGTGTGCAGTCGGTGACACCCTGCACCATGGGAAAGCCTGCCAATCTTGCAAACCCTGTGCTCGCTCTGCTGGCTTGTCTCCAGGAAGGGGGAATGAAATGAAGTTCTCTCTCCTGCATAGAAAGGCCCAGTGACCTCCTTTAAGCCACGGTGGAGTGCAAACTGCAAGAATCTCTCCAGCAGAAGCATAAATGTTCATTGCCATGGTCACCTTCACCAGCCGCTGGCAATGCCGACGTTCCCAAGCCCTGAGTTTGGAATTGTGGCTGGAGCATTTGTCAGATTCCAGTGACGACCTCCTTAGCGAAGGTCAAACATCTCAAACATTGGTTGTTGCTGAGGGTGAGAGAGGAGAATTACTCACTGATCACACTGGGCAGATGTGGCCGCCCGCTGGGAGTCCTTCTCCCCTCCCCCTCCTCCTCCCTCTTCCAGCGGCTCGTTCTGCTCTGCTTGGCCTCTGTTCATTCTCCAAGTTATGCTGGTTTGTGCAGAAGCAACTGGTTTGTGCAGAAGCCTTGAAAACGGCGAAAACTCCTTCAGCACCTGACTCACCACCCCTGTAGACGGTTGAAACTTGAAGCAACTATGGAAAGCTTATAAAACATTCAGAATTGTAGCAAAAGCAGAAGAAATCAACTAGAAACTAACCTGTAAGTAGTTGAAGATCCCTTTAAATAGCAATTTTTTGTAATTCTTTCATGGGATGTGGGTGTCACTGGCAAGGCCAGCATTCGTTGCCCTTCCCTGATTACCCTTGAACTGAGTACCTTGCTGGGCCATTTCAGAGGGCAGTTAAGAGTCAACCACATTGCTGTGGGTCTGCAGTCACATGTAGGCCAGACCAGGGAAGGACGGCAGATTTTCCTCCTTAAAGGATATCAGTAACGCAGATATGTTTTTATGTTAATCAATGATAGTTTCATGGCACCATTACTGAGACTAACTTTCAATTCCAGATTTTTTTAATGCATTAATTGAACTTATTAATTAATTAAAGTTATTAATTAATTGAATTTAAATTGCACCAGCTGCCGTGGTGGGATTTGAACCCGTGTCCCCAGGACATCGGTCTGGGCCTCTGGATTACTAGCTCAGTGAGATTACCACTACACCACCATCTCCCCCTCCCTGGTGGGGGGAGGGGAGCCTTCCTGCTGCTGAACATGTGTTCAGCTGTTAAGAGAAGGTGCAGACTGGAGTGTGGAAATCTAAGGTGACAGCACTGGAGTCAGTGCTGCTGATTGACATCACGATCTTCCTACTCTGTGTACCAACCCCTTCACCAAGATGGCACCCACCGCCCAGCACGCTCTGTATCAGAAGTGGGCCCACGCACCACGCACGCCATTTTGGAATTCTAAGGGCGCTCAGAAAAAGCGGGTACGACTGACCCCAATTTCTCGCCCGTCCGTAAAGAGGTGGCCAAGGTGAGGTTTTAAGCGAGAACGCTGATTGAGCCCCTATTTCATGGTCATCGCTGCTGGAGCCGTGACAAGGATTTTTGAAACACTTCGGGAAACTTTCTGGGACACTTTGACAAAACCTCAACAGCACTCGAGCAACATTTGTTCTGGAGATTCTCTGAGGAATCCACCTGAAAGGAGTAAGTGCTGTGTTACTCTGCCTTGTTGGACACCTTATAGGAGTCACCAGGAGAAAGGGGGTGATTGGTCATCGGCGTCTTGCTAAAGGGTCCCTCTTGGTGTGGGGGAGGAATTGGAGGAGCAGGGATAGGGGGACGAGGTGGGTGCATCCCTCCTACATCAGGACCTCCAGTGCTGCGTTGAGAGCCTATGCGCTCTCTCCATCAGTCCCTGAGTCTGCTGCTTATGTCCTGGCCAGAGAACTCCGCACCTTCAGTGTAGTTGGATGCAAGGAGCCCACAAATATTGCTCCACCACATTGCCTTTAGTCAACATTTGATTGCTAAACTTTTTTAGTTTAGTTTAGAGATACAGCACTGAAACAGGCCCTTCGGCCCACCGAGTCTGTGCCGACCATCAAACCACCCATTTATATTAATCCTACACTAATCCCATATTCCTACCACATCCCCACCTGTCCCTATATTTCCCTACCACCTACCTATACTAGGGGCTATTTATAATGGTCAATTTACCTATAAACCTGCAAGTCTTTTTGGCTTGTGGGAGGAAACTGGAGCACCCGGAGGAAACCCACGCAGACACAGGGAGAACTTGCAAACTCCACACAGGCAGCACCCAGAATTGAACCCGGGTCCCTGGAGCTGTGAGGCTGCGGTGCTAACCACTGCGCCACTGTGCCGCCCTGCAAAAAAAACTGAAACTGCAGGTTTCTGGATAACCACTCCAGTCAAGGTCAAAATTAGTGCCAAGTCCAGACTTTCAAACAAGCTAGTTTTATCAGCACGTAACCAGTTTAGCACCTGTTTCACCCTTTGTCCGAAATAATTCCCAGAAATTGACACTGAAGGATCAATTGGAGCGACTCTGTGGGAAACACTGCCATCCAGTGGTTATGTTTGGATGTACAGAAATATTGGGCTGAATTTTCATCCTGAGGTAGAGGCAGCTTTGGAGGTGCTCCCGGGTCCAGCCTATTTACAAGGATATATAAAATAGTAGTTAGGCCACAGCTGGAGTAATGGGTGCAGTTCTGGTCACCGCACTATTGGAAGGATATGATTGCAGTGAGGAGAATTCAGGGGAGATTTATGAGATGATGGATCTATGCTTTGTAGACTTTGCCGTCGCAGACACTGTGGTTAAATCATGCTAAACCACAAACGCTCGTGCACTCTGTATATTTAAAATGTTGAGAATAAATTCTACGTTTGATTTGAGATAATAGAACGGTGGTTAAGATTAAGATTACTATTGGTAAGGAGGAGCTCCACAGAACCAACACATCGGGGCTATCCCAGGAAGATCAGAAGGATCCTGCCAAACTTTGGAGCACACTGGAGGATCAGCTTGGTGTAAAGGTGAACTTCAGAATCCATTGATTGGAGCTGAAGAGCTACAGACAACAGCCGGATTGATCAGCTTGTCAGCTGCTGCCATGATAAGGGCAAAGACTGCAACTTCTCTGAGGCTGAGCTGCTGGAGAGGATTACGAGAATGGTCATCGGTAGAAGCATTCCGAAAAGACCTTGTGGAGAGGAAGAAAGGTCACAGCACTGACACATTGTTGAACGACGGCAGGAAGTACGAAGCCATTGCAGCTGGACGACAACACCTGCTGGCATTAGGCCGGGCTACAACGATTGGCACAGCGACCATGGTGCAAAGACCAAGCCAGTCGTGTGAGAAATGCAGCCTCCTGCACCCACCGCGGAGCTGTCCCACGTTCCAAGACCTTTGCAAGGCATGCAGTTTAAGAGGACTTTGGGCACGTCAGTGCAGGAGGTCAGGTTCCGATAGTGCAGCCTGATGGTACAGCAAATTACAAGCCAGCAAGAAGTGTGCGCAGCATACTGGCAGCAACAAGGGATGTGTCAGTACTCAACACAAGTGCAAGCACATGCATGAAGTCAGCAGTAAGGCAAACCAGGGTGAAGGGGACATTTTCAACTGGAAAGCAAACAAGTTGTCCGTATTGTGAATGTGCCATGACGTGTGGATGCAGTTACGCAATCAGAGGCGTTTGCTACGATTCATATCATATGCCCGACAAAAAGCAGCAAACACAAACTCGCCAAAATTGGCACTGGGGTGAGTGCAAGTATCTTGCCAGTTTGAATTCTAAAGGACATGTATCTTGACCATTGAGCATCAACGATACAACCTACAACGGCCAAATTAACTTACAGCAGATCACCCATCCGTTGCATTGGCACAGTAACACTGAAGTGCAGGATCTGCGTAGTCACCGTAAGTCTTATATCAAGTAGACTGGCAATAGCAGGGAACTGAATATTGTAGCCATTCCCGGGATCTCTAACGCACCAATGGCTAGAAACGAGAATATCGAGTGATTCCGTGATCTGCAGCTCATATACCCGGATTCGATGCCATAGGGAGTTTCAGAAGTGATGCTGTGTTACTCCTAAAGGAGGATGCAACTCCATCGATCGACCCTCACAGGAAGTGCAGTGTGTACATACAGGAGAAGCTTAAAGGCCGAGCTGGACGACATGGAACGTAACGGCATCCTCCACCATGTACATCAGCACACCAACTGGTGCAGCTCAATTGCATGCATATTAAAGAAAGATGGCACAATCTGGGTGTGCCTAGACCCAAGTCGGTTGAATTTTGCATTGAAGAGATGCCTACACAAGATTCCAACATTAGAGGAATTGAATCCCAAATTCTCAGCACAAATGTTCTTCTCCAAGTTGGATGCCTAACACAGGTATTGGTCGGTTCATCCAGCAGACGAGTCTCAGGACTGTTACGACCAGGTGAGAAAGGTGTCTATGGGTCTCTTTCAGTCTTCACCTGGTCTTATTGTAACAAGATTTTAATTTTAAACACACTGTGTTTTGAGCTCCCCCTTTGGTGAATCCTCGTTCACCACTTTCCAATTATAAGACAAAGAAATGAGCATAAACAGGCTTTCATTAGGTTTAAAGAAGAAAAGTGAAATTTATTAAAACTTAAACTCTAATTTGGTTAACGCCTATGGATACACGCCATGTCCCACACCAGCATGCATACACGATACACACATGCAAATAGAGACAGAAAAGAGCAGAAGAAAAAAATAAAGTAGAGAGCTTTGAGGAAATATCAGAAGAGTTCCTTGTTACTGTGCTTTGAGCTCACTGTAGTCCTTTTGTAGGTAGTCTTGCTTTTTGTTGGGGCCCAGTAGTCTTCTTAAACCTTTTTCACTGTAGGAGACTTTTCTCTCTTAGGGTTCATGTTTTTTTTTTAGAGATACAGCACTGAAACAGGCCCTTCGGCCCACCGAGTCTGTGCCGACCATCAACCACCCATTTATACTAATCCTACACTAATCCCATATTCCTACCACAATCCCCACCTGTCCCTATATTTCCCTACCACCTACCTATACTAGGGGCAATTTATAATGGCCAATTTACCTATCAACCTGCAAGTCTTTTGGCTTGTGGGAGGAAACCAGAGCACCCGGAGAAAACCCACGCAGACACAGGGAGAACTTGCAAACTCCACACAGGCAGTACCCAGAATGTGTCTTCAATGGGTCTTCAGTTCCGTGAGAAAGAGATGGGAGAAGACAATAGAGAGGTCTTTTCAATCCCGGAGCAAACAGTTTTATGAGTTCAAATTCTCTGTGGCAAGTTCAAATTCAAAAATCTCCCAACAGCCAGTTAGTCATGTGACTAAACTGGTCTCACCATGTCTGTTTGTGTATTTGGCCATCTTAGCAGTTAACCTGGAATGCTAGCCTCTCCACCTTCAATGTCTGATAATCAAAAGTCCATTGTGGATTAAATTGGAGCAGGGAGTGGCTCCTTTGTCCTTTCCAAGCACTGACTGTTACTATGAAAATGTCTTTCCAGTCAGGGGCTTGGCAAACCCTGTTAATAAACCTTCTTTTTCTTCCCAGCAACAATTTTAAAATTTAATGTTCATGTGGCGAAATATCTGTGTCCCATTCCTGACAGGTGGGGGCCTGCGTGACAAGACGTAACTACCTTCAGGACGCCATTTAGAAGATACTGCTTCCAGAGGTTGCCTTTTGTCATACGTGTCAGTCAGGATCTGATCCATCTGTACATGGACATATGAACATACGAGTTAGGAGCAGGAATAGGCCACTCAGTCCCTTGAGCCTGCTCTGCGAAATTGCAGAGAATGTGTCAGGCTGCGTATACATTGCTGACAATATTGCAGTAGTGGGAAAAACAAAAGAGGAACATAACCATAATCTACACTTATTGATGGCAGTGCCTTGGAATGAAGGACTCGTTTTCGACAGTGAGAAGTGCAAGGTGAACATGAGTCACATCAACTTTTTCGGCTCTATATATTCCAGTTCCTGATACGTCCGTATCCAGGAAAAATGGATTTTGTGAAAGCAATGCTGACTCCTCAGGACTGGGAGGACTTGCAGTGGTGCCTTGGATTATTTAACTTCTTGGCAATATACATACCTAGTTTTGCAGAGCAAGCAGCGCCACTGAGAGTGTTGCTGAGGAAGGATGGCCCGTACCTACGGTAGGAGGATCATCAGCATGTGCGCGAATCACTGAAACAGGCATTGTCGGAGTAGACAAACGTTCTGCAATATTGTGACCTAACGAAGGAGATGGTCCGAGAGGTCGAAGCGTCTCAGAAAGGGCTAGGAGTGTGCATAATGCAGCGTGGAAAACCTATGCATTTGATTCAAAGAGCTTAAGGAAAGCACAGTCAAATTATTCAATCATAGAGTGCAAGACTCTGGCTCCAGTGTCTGGGGTAACAAAATTCCACATGTACCTCTTCAGTAAGAGATTCATTGTGGAAATGGACCTCAACCCAGTGGAGATGATCTGGTGCAAACCATTGACAAGTGCACCACCTAGACTGCAGAAATTTCTCATAAAAGTTCAAGGACATGATTGCGAAGTCCGCTACAAACCAGGTAACAGAATGATCACTTCAGACACTCTAAGCAGGTTACCGAATCCAAAGAAAGCTGTGGATGTTTCGTTAGACTTGCAAGTGGATAGCTTGGATATCGAAGTCGAGGATACACGCAAAATCGACTTGATGAGTTTCAGTCAACACAAATGCAAACAACTTAAAGAGGAGACAGCTAGAGTTCCACTAGTACTGTGGAAATTCATCAGGAAGTGCAAGCCAATGTGAGATGTTTTAGGCCGTACAGAGATGAATTCGGCATCTTGAGAGGCGTAATATTCAAAGGAAAGCAGGTACTTATAGCTGAAGTTCTTTGTCAGGACATTTTGTCGCAGTTGCACCGAGGGCATATGGGCACAGAGCGGACAAGGTGCCTGATGAGGGAGCAGTGCACTGGCCAGGGATCAATGGCTATATAGAAAAGGTCATGAGGATGTGCAAAATATACCAATGGCTGCAGCTGAATCAGCACAGGGAGTCTCTAAACCTCACAAAATTCCATCGCATCCTCGGTCCAAGATTGCATTGGATCTGTTCACTGTTCAGGGTGATGATTTTCGCTGAGTCGCGGACATTCTTCTCAAGTTCCCCATCATCCAGCAGTTGGAGGATACCTCGAGCTTGTCCCTTGCAAACACAATGAGTGCTATATTCAACTTGTTTGGTACACCAGCAGAGATCATATCAGACAACAGGCCGCAGTACGTTGGCAAGTCTTTTAGAGACATGTGTGCTAAACAGGGCATAAACTGTGTGACTGCCTCGCCATATTACCCTAGGTAAAACAGTCTCACTGAGAGAATGGTCCGTACCATTAAGGCATTGATTGTTAAGTGCAGGGAGACAAATCAAGATCTCCAGATCACCATGTTACATCTGAGAGTGACACCCTTGGACATGGGCTTACAGTGATTTGGGAGACAAGTGAGAATCACGCTGCCTAGCTATCATTTGTCCCAGTTTTCAACAGTGAAAGAGAAGTTTCTTGAAAAACAGGGGACGATGAAGGCTATATATATGACCAAAATGCGGGTGCGGATCTGCTTAGACCACATTAGGACAAAAGGTTTGGCTGATACATCCGACTGAAGGGACCTGGCTTCCCTCAGAAGTTTCGAAGGTACGCAGTGAGTCTAGATCCTATGAGGTTCTGACACCAAACAGAGCAATTCTACGGAGGAACCGAAGCCGGCTGAGGGCGTTATCCAGCTGTGTGTCATCCAACGCTCTGGTTGCATCAAGAATATGCTCCAGGGTGAGGTCAGAGCGTGAGACTATGGAAGATCAATGCAATGATAGTACCCGGGAGGCGAACATGTCTACAAGGCAAGAACAATGAAATGATGAGTCCAGATTCCAAAATGGTTTCACCATCACAAGATTCAGAAGGATCAGCAAACCACCTCTATGTTATAGAGACTTTTAAACTCTCGTATGATAAGTGGAGAGCCCATCTCTATGTTTTTGCAAAACCCTATTGTATTATGTGTACCTGTTATTAGTGTGTGTGGTGTTTATCTTTGGAAAAAAGGGGGATGTTGTATTAGGCCTTTAAGGGAATGTACAGAGTGGGCGTGATCATCGCCAAAGGAAGTGCTGTCACACTGCATGTGACCGTGTAGTTGTAGCGTGTGGATCCCTAAGCTAGGCATGTCTCGTGGGCTCTCCTGTAATCTATATGTGACAGTCCCAGTCTTCAAATAAAAGAATCTGCCTTGTTCATGTCAATTATCTCAGTGTGATTGGTAAGTGTGTGCACAGTAAGTAAGGAACGCAACACAAAGTATTAATCAAGAACCATACCCACATCCTCTGCCTCCACACACAGATTACCCTTATAGCCCCTAAAAAGCCCTACTCTTTCTTTAATTATCCTCTGCTCTTTATGTATTTACAAAAAATCTTTGGGTTTTCCTTGATTTCACTTGCTAATATTTTTTTTCATGCCTTCTCTTTGCTTTCCGAATTTCCTTTTTAATTGCACCCCCCACACTTTATGTACTCCTCTAGGTTTTCGGCAGTACTGAGCCCTCGGTATCTGTCATAAGCTTCCCTTTCTTCCTTTATCCTCTCCTTTAAACCCCTTGATATGCAGGGGGCTCTGGATTTGTTAATTCTACCCTGTTTCATTAAGGGAACATAATTGCTCTGAACCCTCACTATCTCTTCCTTGAATGCCTCCCACTGATCTGGCACTGATTTACCTTCAAGAAGCTGTTTCCAGTTCACATCACAGCTTAATAAAATTTAGCTTTTCCCCAATTGAGAACTTTTATTCCTGGTCTATCTTTGTCCTTTTCCATAACTACCTAACTCTGATTGAATTATAATCACTTCCACCAAAGTATTCCCCAACTGATACCCTTTCCACCTGCTCAGCTTCATTCCCTAAAACTAAGTCAAAACTCCCCCCTCTCTTGTTGGGCTTGCCTACGTACTGGCTAAAAATGTTCTCCTGAATGTATTTTAAGAATTCTGCTTGCTTTGTGCCCTTCACACTAATTCTACCCCAGTTAGCATTAGGGTAGTTGAAATCCCCCACTATTACTGCCCTATTGTTTTTGCACATCTCAGAGATTTACCTATATATTTGTCTTCTGTCTCCCTCTTTGACTGTTTGGGGGTCTATAATACAGTCCTGCTCATGTGATTGCCCCTTTTTTGTTCTTCTGTTTAATCCATATGGCCTCATCTGAAGACCCTTCTACCATCTCATCCCTCCTCACAGCTGTAATTGCTTCTTTAATCAATATTGATTTTTCCATTTTTATCCCCCTTTCTAACTCATCTGAAAACCCTGTAACCACGAATGTTGAGTTGCCATGCCTGCCCTTCTTTCAGCCATGACTCAGTAATAGCTATAATATCATATTCCCACGTGTCAGTCTGTGATCTCAGATCATCTGCCTTATTCCCCAGACTTCTTGGATTGAAGTATATACCATTTCACACTGCCAAACTACCTCGCTGCCTTCCAAACATGCTGACTAATTTTCTGCCTTCCTTTTCCAACTTTTCTTCTCTCCCTTCAGAGTCTACTCTCAGGTTCCCAACCCCCTGCCAAGCTAGTTTAAACCCTCCCCGACAGCACTAGCAAAACCCCGTGAGGATATTAGTCCCAGTCCTGTTGAGGAGCAAACTGTCCGGCCTTTGGAGGTCCCACCTGCCCCAGAACTGGTCCCAATGCCTCAGAAATCTAAAGCCCTCCCTCCTGCACCATCTCTCCAGCCACGTATATATCAGCTCTATCTTCCTATTTCTATACTCACTAGTATGTGGCACCGGGAGTAATCCGGAGATCATTACTTTTGAGGTTCTGCTTTTCAATCACACGCCTAGCTCCCTAAACTCTGCCTTTAGGACCTCATCCCTCTTTCTGCCTGTGTCATTGACGCCGATATGGACCACGACCTCTGGCTGTGTACCCTCCCCTCCTCAAAATGTCCTGCAGCCGCTCAGTGCCATCCTTGACACTGGCACCAGGGAGGCAACATACCATCCTGGAGTCACGACCGCGGCCACAGAAGCACCTGTCTGTTCCCGCACTATTGAATCCCCTACCACTATTGCTCTTCCACTCTACTTCCTCCTGCCCCCCGTGCAGCCGAGCCACCCATGGTGCCATGGGCTTGGCTGTGCCTGCATTCCCCGGAGGAACCATCACTCCCACCAGTATTCAGAACCGAATACCGGTTAGAGAGCGAGATGCACTCATGGGATCACTGCCCTGCCTGCCCGGTGCTCCTTGTTCTTTTGGTGGTCACCCATTCCCTCTCTGCCTGCACATTATTAAGCTGCAGGATGACCCCCACCAGAAATGTGCTATCCATGAAACTCTCAACTTGGCGGATGCCCCATAGTGACTACAGCTGCTGGTCAAGCTAGGAAACCTGGAGCTCAAACTGCTCTTGCTGGCGACACTACCAGGGGACTGCTGGGTAAGGAAAAAGCTATATATTTGTGTGGTTTAGAATCTCTTTCTTTTAGTTTCAGTGACTGCAGCTTGGATAGCAACGGAGGTGCGTGAACGGGCTTACAGCTGTGAAGTCAATTTCAGCGTAAGTTTAAAAGTGAATTCCCTTTTGTTTTCGGAGGACCAGGGGACTGCTGGGTAAGGAAAAAGGTATATATTTGTGTGGTGGCTGTACCCGAGACACTACACGTGTAGTGTCTCCCACCCACCCTCCTCCTGTAACCAAAAAAAAGGACTCTGGTGTGTTGATAAGGTAAGCTTTTTATTTAGGAAGTTCTGTCCGTTGGATTGCTAACCTAACAAGTTTTGACTTTTTGTTTTTGGTTTTTCAGTAGATTTGTTGGGAATTTGGAATAGTGGGAATGGAGGTTAAGGCAGTTGTATGTTCCTCCTGCAGAATGTGGGAGGTAAGGGTCGCCAAGAGTGTCCCTGCTGACTGCATCTGTGGGAAGTGCACCCAACTCCAGCTCCTCGAGAACCGCGTTAGGGAACTGGAGCTGGAGCTGGATGAACTTCGGATCATTCGGGAGGCGGAGGGGGTTATTGAGAGGAGTTATGGGGAGGTCGTCACACCTCAGGTAAAAGAAGTAGGTAGATGGGTTACCGTCAGGGGAAGGAGAGGGAACCAGCAGGCAGTGCAGGGATCCCCTGTGGCCGTTTCCCTCAACAACAGGTATACCGTTTTGGATACTGTTGCGGGGGACGACTTACCAGGGGTAAGCAATGGGGTACAGATATCTGGCACAGAGTCTGTCCCTGTTGCTCAGAAGGGAAGGGGTAAGAGGAGCAGAACATTAGTCATTGGGGACTCCATAGTTAGGGGAACAGATAGGAGGTTCTGTGGGAACGAGAGAGACTCACGGTTGGTATGTTGCCTCCCAGGTGCCAGGGTTCGTGATGTCTCGGATCGTGTTTTTGGGATCCTTAATGGGGAGGGGGAGCAGCCCCAAGTCGTGGTCCACATAGGCACCAACGACATAGGTAGGAAGAGAGATGGGGATTTAAGACAGAAATTTAGGGAGCTAGGGTGGAAGCTTAGAGCGAGAACAAACAGAGTTGTTATCTCTGCGTTGTTGCCAGTGCCACGTGATAGCGAAGCGAGGAATAGGGAGAGAGAGGAGTTGAACACATGGCTGCAGGGATGGTGCAGGAGGGAGGGTTTTGGTTTCCTGGATAATTGGGGCTCTTTCTGGGGTAGGTGGGACCTCTACAAACAGGATGGTCTTCACCTGAACCAGAGGGGTACCAATATCCTGGGGGGGAGGTTTGCTAGTGCTCTTTGGGGGGGTTTAAACTAATTCAGCAGGGGAATGGGAACCTAAATTGTAGTGCCAGTGTACAGGATGTTGAGAGTAGTGAGGTCAGGGATATGGTTACAAGGACGCAAGAGGGCACTGGCAAGCAAGAACCTGGTTTAAAGTGTGTCTATTTCAACGCCAGGAGCATCCGGAATAAGGTGGGTGAGCTTGCAGCATGGGTTGGTACCTGGGATCTCGATGTAGTGGCCATTTCGGAGACATGGGTAGAGCAGGGGCAGGAATGGATGTTGCAGATTCCGGGATTTAGATGTTTCAGTAAGAACAGAGAAGATGGTAAAAGAGGGGGGGGTGTGGCATTGTTAATCAAGGAGAGTATTACAGCGACAGAAAGGACGTTTGAGGACTCGTCTACTGAGGTAGTATGGGCTGAGGTTAGAAATAGGAGAGGTGAGGTTACCCTGTTGGGAGTCTTTTATAGACCTCCGAATAGTTCCAGAGATGTAGAGGAAAGGATAGCGAAGATGATTCTCGACAGGGGTGAGAGTAACAGGGTAGTTGTTATGGGGGACTTTAACTTTCCAAATATCGACTGGAAATACTATAGTTCGAGTACTTTAGATGGGTCAGTTTTTGTCCAGTGTGTGCAGGAGGGTTTTCTGACACAGTATGTAGACAGGCCAACCAGGGGCGATGCCACATTGGATTTGGTACTGGGTAATGAACCCGGCCAGGTGTTAGATTTAGATGTAGGTGAGCACTTTGGTGATAGTGATCACAATTCGGTTAGGTTTACCTTAGCGATGGGCAGGGACAGGTATATACCGCAGGGCAAGAATTATAACTGGGGGAAAGGAAATTATGATGCGATTAGGCAAGATTTAGGATGCGTAGGATGGGGAAGGAAACTGCAGGGGATGGGAACAATCGAAATGTGGAGCTTATTCAAGGAGCAGCTACTGTGTGTCCTTGATAAGTATGTACCTGTGAGGCAGGGAGGAAGTTGTCGTGCGAGGGAGCCGTGGTTTACTAAAGAAGTTGAAGCGCTTGTCAAGAGGAAGAAGAAGGCTTATGTTAGGATGAGACGTGAAGGCTCAGTTAGGGCGCTTGAGAGTTACAAGCTAGCCAGGAAGGATCTAAAGGGAGAGCTAAGAAGAGCAAGGAGAGGACACGAGAAGTCATTGGTGGATAGGATCAGGGAAAACCCTAAGGCTTTCTATAGGTATATCAGGAATAAAAGAATGACTAGAGTTAGATTAGGGCCAATCAAGGATAGTAGTGGGAAGTTGTGTGTGGAATCAGAGGAGATAGGGGAAGTGTTAAATGAATATTTTGCGTCAGTATTTACAGTAGAGAAAGAAAATGTTGTCGAGGAGAATACTGAGATTCAGGCTACGAGGCTAGATGGGATTGAGGTTCACAAGGAGGAGGTGTTAGCAATTTTGGAAAGTGTGAAAATAGATAAGTCCCCTGGGCCAGATGGGATTTATCCTAGGATTCTCTGGGAAGCTAGGGAGGAGATTGCAGAGCCTTTGTCCTTGATCTTTATGTCGTCATTGTCGACAGGAATAGTGCCGGAAGACTGGAGGATTGCAAATGTTGTCCCCTTGTTCAAGAAGGGGAGTAGAGACAGCCCTGGTAATTATAGACCTGTGAGCCTTACTTCGGTTGTGGGTAAAATGTTGGAAAAGGTTATAAGAGACAGGATTTATAATCATCTTGAAAAGAATAAGTACATTAGAGATAGTCAGCACGGTTTTGTGACGGGTAGGTCGTGCCTCACAAACCTTACTGAGTTTTTCGAGAAGGTGACCAAACAGGTGGATGAGGGTAAAGCAGTGGATGTGGTGTATATGGATTTCAGTAAGGCGTTTGATAAGGTTCCCCACGGTAGGCTATTGCAGAAAATACGGAAGTATGGGGTTGAAGGTGATTTAGAGCTTTGGATCAGAAATTGGCTAGCTGAAAGAAGACAGAGGGTGGTGGTTGATGGCAAATGTTCATCCTGGAGTTTAGTTACTAGTGGTGTACCGCAAGGATCTGTTTTGGGGCCACTGCTGTTTGTCATTTTTATAAATGACCTGGAAGAGGGTGTAGAAGGGTGGGTTAGTAAATTTGCAGATGACACTAAGGTCGGTGGAGTTGTGGATAGTGCCGAAGGATGTTGTCGGGTACAGAGAGACATAGATAGGCTGCAGAGCTGGGCTGAGAGATGGCAAATGGAGTTTAATGCGGAAAAGTGCGAGGTGATTCACTTTGGAAGGAGTAACAGGAATGCAGAGTACTGGGCTAATGGGAAGATTCTTGGTAGTGTAGATGAACAGAGAGATCTTGGTGTCCAGGTGCATAAATCCCTGAAGGTTGCTACCCAGGTTAATAGGGCTGTTAAGAAGGCATATGGTGTGTTAGCTTTTATTAGTAGGGGGGTCGAGTTTCGGAGCCACGAGGTCATGCTGCAGCTGTACAAAACTCTGGTGCGGCCGCACCTGGAGTATTGCGTGCAGTTCTGGTCACCGCATTATAGGAAGGATGTGGAAGCTATGGAAAGGGTGCAGAGGAGATTTACTAGGATGTTGCCTGGTATGGAGGGAAGGTCTTACGAGGAAAGGCTGAGGGACTTGAGGTTGTTTTCGTTGGAGAGAAGGAGGAGGAGAGGTGACTTAATAGAGACATACAAGATAATCAGAGGGTTAGATAGGGTGGATAGTGAGCGTCTTTTTCCTCGGATGGTGATGGCAAACACGAGGGGACATAGCTTTAAGTTGAGGGGTGATAGATATAGGACAGATGTCAGAGGTAGTTTCTTTACTCAGAGTAGTAGGGGCGTGGAACGCCCTGCCTGCAGCAGTAGTAGATTCGCCAACTTTAAGGGCATTTAAGTGGTCATTGGATAGACACATGGATGAAAATGGAATAGTGTAGGTCAGATGGTTTCACAGGTCGGCGCAACATCGAGGGCCGAAGGGCCTGTACTGCACTGTAATGTTCTAAAAAAAAAGCACTCATGGTTGTCCAGGCTACAAGAAGCGTCAAGGATTTCCCACATGGTACAGGATGTACATTCCATGGGACTGAGGTCATAGAGTCATTTACAGTACAGAAAGAGGCCATTCGGCTCATGGAGTCCATGCAGGATCTCCGTAGACCAATCCAGTCAGTCCCATTCCTCCACTCTATCCCCATAGCCCTGCAAGTTCCTTCAACTGACCATCCAGTTTCCTTTTTGAAATCATAGATTGTCTCTGCTTCCACCACCCTCGTAGGCAGCGAGTTCCAGGTCATTACCACTCGCTGCATAAAAGTGTTCTTCCTCACATCCCCCCCCCCCCTGCATCTCTTGACAAAAACCTTAAATCTGTATCCCCTGGACGATCAGCTAATGGGAACAGCTTTTCTTTGTCTACCTTATCTAAACCTTTCGTAATCTTGTACACCTCCCTTAAATCTCTCCTCAATCTCCTTTGCTCTAAGGAAAACGACCCCAGCTTTTCCAATCTAAACATGTAGCTAAAATCCCTCATCACAGGAACCATTCTGATAAATTTCCTCTGCACCCTCTCAAGGACCCTCCTTCCTAAAGTGTGGTGACCAAAACTGGACACAATTCTCCAGTTGGGGCCTAACCAGAGCTTTATAACGTTTCAGCATCACTTGCCCACTTTTGTACTCAATGCCTCTATTTATGAAGTCCAAGATCCCATATGCTTTGCCAGCCACTCTCTCAATATGTCCTGCCACCTTCAAAGGTCAATGCACATGCACCCCCAGGTCCCTCTGTCACTGCACATGCTATAGAACTGTCTATATGACCTTTCTCCATCTCTTCTGCCAAAATACATCACCTCACAAATGTCTGTATTAAATTCCATTTGTCACTTGTCTGCCCATTCTGCTAGCGTATCCATGTCCTGTTGCAGTCGATTTGTATCATCCTCCCTGTTTGCCACTCCTCCAAGTTTGGTATCATTGGCAAATTTTAAAATTTTACTCTGTATTCCAATATCCAAGTCATTTATATACGTCAAAAAAAAACAGTGGTCCTAGCACTGACCCTTGGGGAACACCACTGTCTACCATCCTCCAATCGGGAAAATGACCATTTGCTACAACTGTCTTTTCTGTCTTTAAGCTAATTTTTTTATCCAACCTAACACTGACCCTCCTATTCTCTGATCCTCAATTTTGTTAACCAGCCTTTTATGTGGTACTTTGTCAAAGATTTTCTTAAAATCAAAATAGACAACATCTATTGCATTCCCTTCACCAACCTTCTCTGTTACTTCATTAAAAATTCAATTAGGTTTGTGCAGCACAATCTGTGCTGGCTATCCTTAATTAACTCTAACCTCTCTAAGTGTCCGTTGATATTTTCCCTGATTATAGTTTCCAAAACCTTACCCACCACTGTTGTTAAACTAACAGGGCTGTAGTTGCTCAGACTGTCCTTACACCCTTTCTTGAATAAGGGTGTCACATTTGCCACACTCCAATCCTCTGGCACCTCCCCCCTCCCCCCCCCCCCCCCCCCCCCCGTATCTAGGGAAGACTGGAAGATGATGGCAAGCACTTCCACTTTCTCCATCCCCACTTCTTTTAGCAACCTGGGATGTAAGCCATCCGGACCAGGTGACTTATCTAATCAAAGTATAACCAGCCTTTCCAGTACCTCCCCCCTCTCAATTTTCACCCCATCCATTACCTCTACCATCTCCGCTTATACCAATATTTTGTCAGATTCCACTTCCTTTGTGAACACTGATACAAAGTACTTATTAAGTATATTAGCCTTGTCCTGACCCTCTAAGCATATATTACCCTTTTAATCTCTAATAGACCCCAGCCTGCCTCTTACTATCCATTTACTATTAAATGCCAGTAGAAGATCTTTGAGTTCCCTTTTATGCTAACTGCCATTCTACTTCAGATTCTGTCTTTGCCAGTCTTATTTTCGTCTTTGCTTCCCCCCTCAACTTATTGCATTCGGCCTGGTTCTCACTGGAAGAAATCACCTGACATGCATCATAAACACTAAAATAAAAGTAAAATGCTGCAGATGCTGGAAATCTGAAATAAAACAGAAAGTGCTGGAAATACTCAGCAAGTGAGGCAGCATCTGTGGAGAGAGAAGTAGAGTTAACGTTTCACATCTGTGACCTTTCATCAGAACCGTTCTGAACTGTTCAGTTCTGATGAAAGGTCACAGACCTGAAACGTTAACTCTGCTTCTCCCTCCACGGATACTGCCTCACCTGCTGAGTATTTCCAGCACTTTCTGTTTTTATTATGCGTCATACACACTCTTTTTTTTTGTTTCATCATATTCCCTATCTCGTCATCCAAGGAGCCCTGGCTTTGGTTCTCTTACCTTTCACCCTTGTTGGAATGTACCTAGCCTGTACCTGAAACATCTCCTCCTTATAGATCACCCAGTGTTCCGTTTCAGTTTTTCCTGTCAGTCTTTGATTCCATTTTACCCTGGCTACATCCCCTCTCGTCCCATTGAAATTAGCCCTCTTCCAATTTAGAACGTCTACTTTAGATTGTTCCTTGTTTTTCTCTATTACTAAACCATATGATACAATAATCACTCTTCCCCCAAGTTTTCTCCCACAGACACTTGGTCCACTTGGCCCAACTCATTCCCCAGCACTATCTCCAGCAATGCCTCCTTCCTAGTTGGACTGGGAACATACTGGTCGAGGAAGTTTGTCCTGAACACATTTCAGAAATTCCTCCCCCCCTTACCTTTTACGCTCAAACTATCCCAATCAATATTTGGGTAATTAAAGTCCCCCAATATTACTACTCTGTAGTTATTGCACACCTCTGTGATTACCCTGCGGATGTGCTGTCCTATCTCTCATTATCTATTTGGAGGCCTATAGCATATCCCTAGTTGCATGCTCATATCGTTATTGCTTCTCAACTCTAACCAAATGGTTCCGTCTTTGTCCCCTCAAGGACATCCTCCCCTTCCAACAATACAATGTCTTTCCTAATCAGTATTCCCACTCCACCTCCCATTTTTTCTTTCCAATCTTTTCTGAACACTTTGTATCATTGAATATTAAGCACCCAGTCCTCACCATTTTTAAGCCACGTTTCTGTTTTGCCACCATACCATTTTCCTACAAGGCTATTTGTTCTTGTAGCACACCAACCTTATTCACCACACTTCTTACATTTACATACATGCATTTGTAAACCCATCTTTGTATTCCTCGTGGCCCTTCTTAGTCTGCTCTTATCTAATATGGAACTACTCCCTTCTCTAGTACTGTCCAACACTCTTACTTTCTGCACCCTCTTCCTTTTTTCTACTTCTATATTCTGGTGCCCATTCCCCCTGCCAATTTAGTTTAAAGCCTCTCCAACCACACTAGTGAAAGTCCCCACAAGGACATTAGTCCCAGTCCTGTTGAGGTGCAACCCATCTCTTTTGAATAGGTGCCCCTTACCCCAGAACCCGTCCCAATGCAAGAATCTGAAGCCCTCCCTCCTGCACCATACTTTAAGCCACGCATTGATCGTCCCTCTCTTCCTATTTCCACTCTCACAAGAGCGAGGCACTGGGAGTCATCCAGAGATTACTACCTTTGAGGTCCTGCTTTTTAACTTCCTCCCTAGCTCCTGAAAATCTGACCGTAGAACCTCAATACCTGATTTCCCTGTGCTGTTGGTACCAACATGTACCACAATCTCTGACTCACTCCCTTCTTCCCTGCACTCTCTCCATAATGTCCTTTACCTGGCACCAGGGAGGCAACACACCATGCAGGGCTCACGATGATGGTTACAGAAATGTCTGTCTGTGCCCCTATAATGACCACAGTTCTACTCTTCGCTGTTCCCTCCTGTGCAATCCCTTGTCCATTAGTACCATGGTCGAGACCGCACTTCTTCAAGGCATCATTACTCCCAGCAGTCTTCAATGCTGAGTACCTATTTGAAAATGGCACACACCCTGAAGACTCCTGTACCTTCTGCTTCTTTCTACTCTTCCGGATAGCCACCCACCAGGTATCCTGAACTTCACTGCCTGTGGGGTGACCACCTCCTAGAACCCAAAAACCTGGAAAATCTGCTGATCCCTGATGCTCTGCAGTGACTTGAGCTGCCTCTCAAGCTCAAAATCTTGATCTTGAGCTCAAGCAGCTGGAGCCACTCCCTACAAACATGGTCACCCAAGAAACATGAAGTGACCTGGAGTTCCCACTTGGCACAGGATTGCAAGAAACAGGTCTCAGCTGCACCTTAATGAGCTAAACAAAATTCCATTCCCACTTTTGCAATTCATTTGGTACCTTGTTTGAAATTGTAATGTTAATTATTATCTCTAGACTTGCTCTGTGCTAATACTCTTATTAATTCAGAGATTGTTATACTCACCCTGATTGAGGTTATCAATTTTCTGGCTCCTAATTTGAAAGATTGCCCTAGTTTATAAGAAAAAAAGGGAAATACTCACCAACCAATCACTTACCTGCTTTCCTATGATGGCACAGTTTGATTTTTGTTTCCGAATGCTGTGGGTCCAACTCTGAACCCTCCCCAGAGCCGCTTTATCCTCCCTGCCAGTCTCATTGTGCGCTCGCTTTCCAGGCTACTCCTTTCTCTTCGTCACCGGTCTTGCTGTGCTCACACTCTCGGACTACTCCTTTATCCTCCCCGCCAGTCTCACTGCCTTGCCATGCCTTTACTTTCTAGACTATTATCTGGAAACACTTAACCAGCCACTCACCAATCGTCTCCTTCCCTGGTTGTGACATCACTATAGCTGTTTTGCAGATGTTGCTTTTGTTGTTGGTGATTTCATAGAATCATTGAAGGTTTATGGCACAGAAAGAGGCCACTTGGCCCATCGTGTCTGTGCCTGCTGAAAAACGATCCACCTATTCTAATCCCACCTTCCAGCATTTGGTCCATAGCCCTGTAGATTACGGCACTTGTGGTGCATATCCCGACTTCTTTTCAATGTGTTGAGGGTCTCTGCCTCAACTACCCTTTCAGGCAGTAAGTTCCAGACTCTCACCACCCTCTGGGTGAAAAACCTTTTCCTCATCTGCCCTCTCATTTTTCTACCAATCACTTTAAATCTATGCCCCCTCGTCACTGACCCCCACCCGATTCAGGCCCCTCAAAATTTTGTACATTTCAATCAGATCTCCCCTCAGCCTAGAGCATGGCTACCTGACGGGACCTGACGACATGTGTCGGATCGGGTCACTCTTCCGGTTTCAGCATTCTGGCTCGTGTCGGTTCGGACACACTCTATCACCACCTCTGGTACGTGGCTCCAATCTTAATGTACTTTTTAAATAACCTTTCAAGTCCAGTTACAGTTTTTTTAAGCTTGTGCAGATAAGCAACAAAGTGGAAAATGGAAGCTAGGTTAGCTGATGATCGGGTCGGGTTGAGCGCGGGGAAAAAATGAAAGGACTCGGGCCGGGTCGGGCTCAGGTCGGATGTGGTTCTGTCGGGGTAGTGTCAGATTTCATTTGCAGACCCGAGCCGGCCTTTACCTCAGCCTTCTCTGTTCCAAGGAGAACAACCCCAGCCTATCCAATCTTTCCTCATAGCTGCACTTTTCCAGTCCCAGCGACATCCACGTAAATCTCCTCTGTAACCTCTCTAGTGCAATTACATCCTTTCTATAATGAGGTGACCAGAACTGCACACAGTACTCAAGCTGTGGCCTAACCAATGAGTTATACAGTTCCAGCATAACCTCCCTGCTCTTGTATTCTATACCTTAACTAATAAAGGAAAGGATTCCATATGCCTTTTTAACCACCTTATCGACCTGTCCTGCTACCTTCAGGGATCTGTGGACAATTACTCCAAGGTCCCTTACTTCCTCTACATCTCTCAGTATTTTTCCATTAACCTGTATTCGTTTACCTTGTTTGACCTCCCCAAATGCATCGCCTCACACTTCTCCAGGTTGAATTCCATTTGCTAGAGATGTGCAAAGGAAACCCGACGCGAGCCCGAATTCTGGACCCGGAGGTCCGACCCCATTCGACCCGAACCCGACACGCGTCGTCGGGACCCATCGGGGTCGGGTGGGTTGGCAAGTCTTTACATCAGCACATGGGTAAAGGCCTGCTGCCTGAACCGACCCCGACGGGATCCGAAGGCATGTGTCGGGTTCGGGGTCTGGTCGTGTCGGGTTCCCTTTGTACACCTCTTGCATTTGCCACTCTTCTGCCCATCTGACCAGACCATCAATATCTTCCTGCAGCCTACAGTTATCCTCCTCACTATCTACCACACGGACAATCTTTGTGTCATCTGCAAACTTCTTGATCATGCCCCCTCCATTTACATCCAAATTGTTAATATACACCACAAAAAGCAGGGGACAAAAAGCAAGCTGGAGGCTCTCTCTCCCCCTCTTTAACTCCTCGGTTGCTGCACTCAGCCGCCACCCAGGTCTCTCTCTCTGCAGATCCTGCCAGACCTGCTGAGTATTTCCAGCATTTTCGGCTTTTCTTTCGGATTTCCAGCATAGGCACTATTTCTATTTTGTAATACTGAATAGATACTTTGCCTCGGTTTTCACTGAACAGGCTGACTAAGAAAACAGGCTTTAGAAAGCACTCAGGATTATTAAAATGGGGGTAAAGAAAGCATTTGGTACAAAAGGGAAAAGCAAGCTTCTTCTTGGCAGCTGTAGTGGGGAGGTGTCGTAGAAAGATGGTCAGGAGAGAGAAACAGTAGGTTCCATTCACAAGGCGATTGGGTTCAATACATCCACATGGTGGCAGTAAAGGCCTAACAGAGCGAGTGAACAGAATGGTGTCATCCTGTAGCACAGAAACATAGAACATTTACAGCACAGAAGGAGGCCATTCAGCCCATCATGTTTGTGCCAGGCGAAAAAGTACTAGACAGCCTCATGCCAACCTCCAGTTTTTGATCCGTAGCCCTGTAGGTTACAGCACCTAAAGTGCACATCAAAGAGTTTTTTTTAAAAGGGTTTCTGCCTCGACCACCCTTTCAGGCAGTGAGTTCCAGACCCCCACCAGCCTCTGGGTGAAAAAATTTCTCCTCAACTCCCCTCTAACCCTTCTGCCAATTTCTTTAAATCTATGTCTCCTGGTTATTGACCTCTCTGTTAAGGGAAATAGTTTTTTCCAATACAAACTATCCATGCCCCTCATAATTTTATACACCTCAATTAAATCTCCACCTAAGCTTCCTCTGTTCCAAAGAAAACAACCCCAGTCTATCCAACCTTTCCTCATAGCTAAAATTTTCCAGTCCTGGCACATCTTTGTAAATCTCCTCTGTACCCTCTCTAGTGCGATCACAACCTTCCTGTAATGTGGTGACCAGAACTGTACACAGTGCTCTAACTGTGATCTAACTAGTGAAATATACAGTTCTAGCATAACCTCCCTGCTCTTATGTTCTATATCTCAACAAGTAAAAGAAAATATCCCATATGCCTTCGTGAACCACCTTTTCTACCTGTCCTGCCACCTTCAGGAATCTGTGAACATGCACTCCAAGGTCCCTCTGTTCCTCTATACTTCTCAGTATCCTACCATTTATTATGCACTGTGGGAGGCACCGTCTGTGGCTTATGAAGGGGAAAGGTGTAAAAAACTGCTGAGCAGATCATCAATCAGTCCTCCTAGTGATGAAGATTAGATCAGGACAATGGCAGCAATTGGATGCAAGGAAGTATTTTAGAGATGGGGCAAGATACTCTCAGCACTGCATTGGATGTGGGCTTTGGGTTTAGCTCACAGTTTAATGTTTCTATTATAATGTATAACCCTATGACTCTATTGGAAAATGGGATTAGAATAGATAGGTGCTTGATGGCCGGCACAGACACGATGGGCCGAAGGGCCTGTTTCTGTGCTGTATAACTCTATTACTCTATGACTCTGAGATTTCCTCTCATTCTTCTAAACTCCATTCTACTCAATCTCTCCTCATAGGACAATGCCCACATCCCTGGAACCTGTCTAGTGAACCTTCACTGCACTCCCTCTAGGGCAAGTACGTCCTTTCTTAAATCAGGAGACCAAAACTGCACACACTACTCCAGGTGTGGCTTCACCAAGGCCCTGTACAATTGCAGTAAGACTTCTTCACTCTCATATTCCCAATCACTTTGTAACGTACCATTTGACTTCCCAATTGCTTGCTGTACCTGCATGTTAACTTTTAGTGAACCATGTACAAGGACACCCAGATCTCTCTGAATGCCAACATGTCCCAGTCTCTCACCATTTAAAAAATATCCTTTTGTATTTTTCGTACCAAAGTGGATAACTTCACACTGCACCATATTGTATTCCATCCGTCATGTTCTTGCCCACGCAGTTTCCTATTAGTGGGGACGGTAGTATCGTGGCAATGTTACTAGTAACTCAGAGGCCCAGACTAATGCTCTAGAGACATGCGTTCAAATCCCACCATGGCAGCTAGAGGAATTTTAAATTCAATTAATTAATAAATCTGGAATAAACTGCTAGTCTCATTCACAAAGATCAAGAAAATACCAGATTCTTTTCGGGGGAGCAAATCTGCTAGTTTGGCTTGCATGTGACTCCAGACCCACAGACTCTTAACTGCCCTCTGAAATTGCTGAGCAAGACACTGAGTTGTGGACGGCTCACCACCACCTGCTCAAGGGCAATTAGGGATGGGCAATAAATACTGGCTTTGCCAGTGATGCCCACATCCAAAGAACAAATGTAAAAAAAAATTAACATCTCTAAATCTCTTTGCATTTTTGTTTATTCTTTCATGGGATGTAGGTGTCACTGGCAAGGCCAGCATTTGTTGCCCATCCCTAATTACCCTTGACAATTGAGTGGCTTACTCGGCCATTTCAGAGGAATGGGAGGCGGGGTGGCGTAGTGGTATTGTCACTGGACTAGTAAACCAGAGACCCAGGGTATTGATCTGGGGACATGGGTTCAAATCCCCCCACAGCAGAAGGTGAAATTTGAATTCAATTAATAAATCTGGAATTAAAAAGCTAGTCTAATGATGGCCATGAAACCATTGTCGAGTGTTGTAAAAACCCATCGGATTCACTAATGCCCTTTAGGGAAGGAAATCTGCTGTCCTTACCTGGTCTGGCCTACATGTGACTCCAGACCCACAGCAATGTGGTTAACTCTTACATGCCCTAGCAAGCCACTTAGTTGTATCTAACCACTAGCACTGTGGGTGTACCTACCCCACATGGACTGCAGCGGTTCAAGAAGGCAGCTTCACCACCACCTTGTCAAGGGCAATTAGGGTCTGGGCAATAAATTGCTGGCCTGGCCAGCGATGCCCACATCCCATGAATGAATAAAAAAAAAGTTAAGAGTCAACAACATTGCTGTGGGTCTGGAGTCACATGTCAGTCAGACCAGGTAAGGACAGCAGATTTCCTTCCATAAAGGACATTAATGAATCAGATGCATTGTTAGAACAATTGATAATAGTTTCATGGCACCATTACTGAGACTAGCTTTTCAGTTCCAGATTTTTTTTTAATTATTTAAATTTAAATTCTACAGATCCCCTGGTAGGATTTGAACTCATGTCCTCAGCATTAGCCTGGACATCTGGATTACTAGCCAAGGTAACATTACCACTACACCACCTTCTCCTCACAGCTTCCTAACTTGGTATTGTCAGCAAACTTGGATACATTGCTACACAAGAGCCGCATCGTAGGCATTGATATAGAAACAGAGAAAATAGGAGCAGGAGGTAGGGCCACTCACCCTTCTCCCCTCCCTCGCCCAGCCTCCCTTCCATCACCTTCCCGGCCAACCAGACACGACACCTCCCAATGACCCCAGCCCGACCCGCCGCTTCCGAACCCTCCCCTCCCTCCCCATCAGCTCCCTTCTCTCCTGCCCCTCCCCATCTCCTCCCCCCCTCCCCCGTCTCTCCCTCCCCCTCCCTCTCGCCCTCCTCCTCGCTCCATACCCATCACCCGCCCCTCCTCTTCCTACCGCCTCTCCTCCCCCTCTTCCTCCCTCACCCCTCCTCCTCACCCCTCCTCACTCCCCCTCCCCTCCCCTGCCCCTCTCCTCTCTCCCCCTCCCCTCTCCCTTCCCTACCCCTCCTCCTCTTCCCTACCCCTCACCCTCCCCTCCTCTTCCCTACCCCTCACCCTCCCCTCTTCCCTACCCCCTCCTCTTCCCTACCTCTCACCCTCCCCTCCTCTTCCTACCCTCACCCTCTCCCCTCTTCCCTACCCCTCACCCTCCCTCTTCTCCTACCCCTCTCCTCACCCTCCCCTACCTCACCCCTCCTCCTCCCCCCTGCCCCTTTCCCTCCTCTCCCTCCCACCCTCCCTCCCCTCCAACACCCACTCTTGCCCTCCTCCCCTCCCACTCACCCTCTTCTCACCTCCCTCACCACTCACCCACTCTCCCTCCCCTCTCCGCTCCAGCTCACCCACCCCTCCCTCCCACTCTCCCACCCCTTCCCTCCCACTCTCCCTCCCCTCCCACTCTCCCTCCCCTCCCACTCTCCCCATCCTTTCCCGCTCCCATCCCACTCTCCCTCCCCCCACTCTCCATCCCCTCGCACTCTCCATCCCCGCTCCCCATCCCCTTACCCCCCCCCTACTGCTTCCCCTCGCCCCTCCCCTCCCCTCCCTCCCCCACTTACCCTATCCTGCCCTCCCACTTCCCCTCCCCTCCACTCTCCCTCCCCCCATCCCGCTCGCCCTCTCCGTCCCCTCTCCCTCTCACTCACCTACTCTCGCTCTCCTCCCCTCCCACTCACCCACTCTCCTTCCCCTCCCTGCCACACCCCTCCGCTCCCACACCCACCCCTCCCATCCCATGGAGGGGGGAGGGAGGAGGGGGGGAGTGGGGGGAGAGTGGAGGGAGAGGGGGGAGAAGGAGGGGAGAGGGGGAGGGGGGGGAGAGGGGGAGGAGAGAAGGGAGAGGGGGTGAGAGGTGGGGAGAGGGGGGAAGTGGGGGAAGAGTGGGGGGACGGAGGGGGGAGGGAAAGTGGGTGTGGGAGGGGAGGGAGAGTTGTGGGAGGGGAGGGGACGGGA